>NC_060196.1:9566304-9671304 GCF_021184085.1 Oncorhynchus gorbuscha | reverse complement strand
GTCCCACCCTCTCTCTCTCTGTCCCACTCTATCTCTCTCTCCCACTCTCTCTCTCTCTGTCCTACCGTCTCTCTCTCTGTCCCACCCTCTCTCTCTCTCTCTCTGTCCCACCCTCTCTCTCTCTCTGTCCCACCCTCTCTCTCTCTCTCTCTGTCTCTCTCTCTCTCTCTCTCTCTCTCCCACCTCTCTCTCTCTCTGTCCCACCCTCTGTCCCACCCTCTCTCTCTGTCCTGTCCCCTCTCTCTCTCTCTGTCCCACCCTCTCTCTCTCTCTCTGTCCCACCGTCTATCTCTCTCTCTGTCCCACCCTCTCTCTCTGTCCCACCGTCTCTCTCTCTCTCTGTCTCTCTCTCTCTCTCTCTCTCTCTCTCTCTCTCTCTCTCTCTCTCTCTCTGTCCCACCCTCTCTCTCTCTCTCTGTCTGTCCCTCTCTCTCTCTCTCTCTCTCTCTCTCTGTCCCACCCTCTCTCTCTCTCTCTGTCCCACCCTCTCTCTCTCTCTCTCTGTCCCACCCTCTCTCTCTCTCTGTCCCACCCTCTCTCTCTCTCTCTCTCTCTCTCTGTCCCACCGTCTCTCTCTCTCTCTGTCCCACCGTCTATCTCTCTCTGTCCCACTCTCTCTCTCTCTGTCCTACCGTCTATCTCTCTCTCTGTCCCACCCTCTCTCTCTCTCTCTCTCTGTCCCACCCTCTCTCTCTCTCTGTCCCACCGTCTCTCTCTCTCTCTCTCTCTCTCTCTCTCTCTCTCTCTCTCTCTCTCTCTCTCTCTCTCTCTCTCTCTCTCTCTCTCTCTCTCTCTCTCTCTCTCTCTCACTCTCTGTCCCACCCTCTCTCTCTCTCTCTCTCTCTCTCTCTCTCTCTCCTCTCTGTCCCACCCTCTCTCTCTCTCTCTCTCTCTCTCTCTCTGTCCCACCCTCTCTCTCTCTCTCTCTCTGTCCTACCCTCTCTCTCTCTCTCTCTGTCCCACCCTCTCTCTCTCTGTCCCACCCTCTCTCTCTCTGTCCCACCCTCTCTCTCTCTCTCTGTCCCACCGTCTATCTCTCTCTCTGTCCCACCGTCTCTCTCTCTCTCTGTCCCACCCTCTCTCTCTCACTCTCTGTCCCACCCTCTCTCTCTCTCTCTCTCTCTCTCTCTCTCTCTCTCTCTGTCCCACCCTCTCTCTCTCTCTTTCCCACCCTCTCTCTGTCCCACCGTCTATCACTCTTTCTCTATCTCTCTCCTTCTGTACTCTCCATCTTTCTATCTCTCTCTGTTCTCTCTGTGTTGTGTCCCTGTGGCCTCCCCATGCTGTCGAAACCCCGGCTCCAGCCTCCTCCTCTCCCCTGGGTCTCGTTTCCATAACTCTGGTCTTCACTAGTCCCTCTTAAGCCATCACTCTGTACACTAGCATCCACAAACAATGTCTATTTTATCTTCCTGCTGTTGCTCTCTCTCTCTCTCTCTCCCCCCCCCCACCACCTCCTCTCCCCTCTCTTTATATATCCCTTACTACCTAAAGGGAATATGGTCCTTTTATAGAGCCTGTGCAGACTCCCTTGTATATTTTTCAAAGCATCTTTTCTGTTTTGACACTCATAGCTTTCAAGGGGGCCTTCAATGACTTTAGTGGCTTTTTTTATTCTCCACTGTTTTCATCTTCAGAAAATAACCTTGTGTTTTTTTGTGCTGACAATGAAAATAGACGACTATCCCCACCACTAATCCTTTTATAGCAGGAGATGCACCGGTCTTTACAGATTTGAACAGCTCGTCTATGGTTAAAGAGGGACAGAAAGTGGTTGTGTTTGTGTGTGTGGGTAAAGCTTACTGGGGAGACTCCTTATAGGGGAGACTCACGGTGTAGTTAGCAGCTGACGCTGTAATGCCAGGGTGTAGGAACACTGCTCTTCAGCACACAGTGGAGTGGAGTTTAAGAGGGACATTTTGACAGCAAACAAAGTGGCGCTGCGTTTGACGTTGACCATATCGGTTCAGCTACTCACCAAAACACTAGTTGGAATGCAATTGATCGGTGATGCAAGTCTATTCACACTAAGTCCTCAACTACTTTTTCACAATGTTTTTTGCATTGTCAATATGGGGTGTTTGCTGGTGTTGCTGATCATGGCACCAGAGTGTGTGTATGCGTGTGTGGATGTGAGTTTTTCAACTGGCAGCACGTTCCCCAACTGGCAGCACGTTCCCCAACTGGCAGCACATTCCCCAACTGGCAGCACATTCCCCAACTGGCAGCACGTTCCCCAACTGGCAGCACGTTCCCCAACTGGCAGCACATTCCCCGACTGGCAGCACGTTCCCCAACTGGCAGCACGTTCCCCAACTGGCAGCACGTTCCCCAACTGGCAGCACGTTCCCCAACTGGCAGCACGTTCCCCAACTGGCAGCACGTTCCCCAACTGGCAGCACGTTCCCCAACTGGCAGCATGTTTTCTGAGCAATTTTTAAAATTCTATTTTATTTTTATTGTTGGACGTAAAAGAGAGTAAAAACATCAGGAAATCGTCTCCAAGTGATTTTAATTTAAGAAATCTGTTCCTAAGTATTCCCACGCATACTAGAGAGACACGTGATCGTATAGAAATCTGTTCCTAAGTATTCCCACGCATACTAGAGAGACACGTGATCGTATAGAAATCTGTTCCTAAGTATTCCCACGCATACTAGAGAGACACGTGATCGTATAGAAATGTAGGCAAGGTTTGGAATGATTATGTTTTAGTGAAACATTATATCTGTTTGGGCTTCTTGCGATCAATTTGTCGACAAATCATTTGGAATTATGTTCCTGCCCCCTGACCATCCGGTCCAGAAAAGAATTGGCCCGCGGCTGAATCTAGCCGATCCTCCTTCCTCTAGTTCCTACCTTATCCAGGTATGTAAAACTCCAGGTCTTTCCATCGGCGAACACTCGGGACACAATCCTCCCTTGACCATCGTACTCCACCCTCTCTGTGGTGGGACCCCTCTGTAGGCTGGTCACCTGCCCCGTGCTGGAGTAGGTAAGGTTGACTGACAGCAGCTTACTGCTGGGGACCCACAGAGTAGGGTGACCCTGGGTGTCATACACGATCTTCAGCAGGAACTTCCTGTGGTCGTCGTAGATCTTTTCTGTCCGGAGAGTTCGGTCGTAATCCACCGAGAGAAGGTTTCTGCCGTTCACCTTGAGAGAAAAGAAGAAGGGTTGGACAGTTTTAACTTAAATATTGTACAAATCCAATAAAAAGTTTTGCCGTCTAAGGAGTAATGTTTATGAACAATACATGACTTCGACTTCATTTACATGCGGACAGATTGTTGAACTTTTAAAACAAAAAGCTAACAACCACAAGAGGAGAAATTATGAAACTGTAAACTGAACCGGCTTTCAAAGTCAATTCCCGACCCAGAACCGCTATTTATCGCCTCCCAATGACCCCGCTGTTTGTTTAAACCGCTGTTTACCGTGATCGATTCTCAAGAGCGACACTGAATTCATTTAAGGGATTATTAGCATTCGATTAGCCGTTATTGTGAAGGGAGTTTCATTAAAGTAAGAGACTGGCTGGCGTGTGTTCAAACTCTTGCTTTTGACTGCTTTCATAAATTACCTCCCCTAGGAATTCAGCGAGGTGGAGAGACAGAGAGAAAGAGAGCGAGAGAGTGAGAATAATATGGTGATGGTAACCATGCAGAGTCTCTCTCTCAGCCTATTGGGAGCTGGGTGCCTTCGGAATGCCGCCGAGACACACCGAGACACTAGCCAACAGAACGTGACCCCGGCCTCAATTTATTTCCCATAAGAAAGCATGTCATTTCCTGCTGGGATGGATGCCGTGGGGACACCGACCTAGCCTACCTGCCCGCTCCCCCCTTCAGGTTTTCATGTTGCCAGCAAAACGAGGGAACGAGAAAAAGAACGAGGGAAAGAAAACAGTGGAAGGATGTCAATATGGCCTTCATGTGTTTTTTGTAAGCGAAGGCCCCTGATTCCTCCTGGACATTCTTCAGTAATGAGACGAGGAGGCTGAGATCCAGACAGAAATGGGTTGAGTCCCAAATGCCACCCTATTCTCTACATAGTGCATGTCCAGTGTCCCTATGGGTCCTGGTCAAAAGTAGTGCACTGTATAGGGACTAGGGTGCCATTTGGGACATACAGAGAGCAGTCTTTCGAGAGAGAGAGCGATGAAGACAGACACTGGAAGGAGGAGTGGTTAACACCTTGGAGACCAGCCCTCTTCTCTGACCGAGGGAACGGCTCAGAATATGCAACCCCACCATTAGATGTAGCAGGACGTGTGTGTTTGTGTCGTGTGTGTCCCATCCATGTGTGTGTCCCATCAGCTTTAGTTCACATACAGGAGGCATCAGATATGGAAATTAGGGAATTAACCCTTGACGAGTCGGCAAACTGTCACTAATAGTCTCACTCCCTTGCAGTGGTTAAATCCATATCGTAGTTAGCAACAAACCTCGACCAAGACCCGTCCTATATTGTAGCCTATGTTTGAATGATGTCATGGTAAATACGAGAAGGAAGTGGCAGCCAAAGATCTGACTAAATCACCTCAGAGGGAAGAGAGAGGCTGTGAAACCCCAACTGTTAGAATCCACATCAGAAACCCCTAGACAGATAGTAATGATGTTTTAATCAGCTATGCCCGCTGGGAAGTGTGTGAAAGGTGCCAAGCTGCTACAGCCAAAAAAGGAAAAAAGAAACCCCCAACCTCCACATCTGTCGACAAAACAAAATGGCAGTTCCTCTTATAAGCCTTATGCCTAACCCTAAATCAAGACAAAATACCTCATTTACCGCTTATATTTTGACGATATAGCTAATTGACTTTGCAGTTTAAACAAAACAACAATCAAACAAAAATGGCCGCCACTCTCCATCAAACTCCCTTCTCACCCTGAGCTTCCTCCCGAACACGATGACTTTCCCCCGGGTCTGCTCTTTGCGGAAGCGCCACTCCACCAGGTTCTGCCCGTTCTCCCCGGGCAGCGTCATGTTCCTCCGTGCCACCGTGGGGTTGGCAGCGCCCGCCAGGATGTGGGGCTCCGTCTGGTAGTGTGTGTCCATCCCGTTGGCATAGATCACCCTCAGAGAGTGGTCGTAGCCCACCTGGTAGCTGTTCCTTAGTTGGTCTGTGTTGGAGAGAAAGTTTAATTCCATGAAGACAATAATAAAGAATAGAAACTGGGTGGTTGAATGTTGATTGGCTGACAGCCGGGGTATATCAGACCGTATACTACGGGTAGGTACGACAAAACATGTATTTTTACTGCTCTAATTACGTTGGTAACCAGTTTACAATAGCAATAAGGCACCTTGGGGTTTGTGGTACATTGCCAATATACCACGGCTAAGGGTTGTATCCAGGCACTCCACGTTGCGTCATGCGTAAGAACAGCGTGGTATAGCCGTGGTATATTGGTCGTATACCACACCCCCTCGGACCTTATTGCTTAAATAAGAAACATCTGATTTCAGATTTGAGAACCCCATTCCCCCTTCTGTTTTATAAAGGATGGAAGATTCCTATGTTGGGTCTGCATTGATAGAACTCTTCAAGGCTCCTCTCCTCTCCTCTCCTCTCTCTCTCCTCTCCTTTCTTCTCCTCTCCTTTCTTCTCCTCTCCTCTTCTTTCCTCTCCTCTCATCTTCTCTCCTCTCCTTTCTTCTCCTCTCCTTCATTCTCCTCTCCTCTTCTTTCCTCTCCTCTTCTCTCCTCTCCTTTCTTCTCCTCTCCTCCTCTCCTCTCCTCCTCTCTCCTCTCCTCTTCTTCTCCTCTCCTCTCCTCTCTCTCTCCTCTCCTCTCCTCTCCTCTCTCTCCTCTCCTCTCTCTCCTCTCCTCTCCTCTCCTCTCCTCTCCTCCTCTTCTCCTCTCCTTTCTTCTCCTCTCCTCTCCTTTCTTCTCCTCTCCTCCTCTCCTTTCTTCTCCTCTCCTTTCTTCTCCTCTCCTCTCCTCTCCTTTCTTCTCCTCTCCTCTCCTCTCCTCTTCTTTCCTCTCCTCTCCTCTCCTCTCCTCTCCTCTCCTCTCCTCTCCTTTCCTCTCCTCTCCTCTCCTCTCCTCTCATCTCCTCTTCTCCTCTCCTTTCTTCTCCTCTCCTTTCTTCTCCTCTCCTCTTCTTTCCTTTCCTCTCCCTCTCCTTTCTTCTCCTCTCCTTTCTTCTCTCTCCTCTTCTTTCCTCTCCTCTTCTCCTCCTTTCTTCTCCTCTCCTCTTCTTTCCTCTCCTCTTCTTTCCTCTTCTCTCCTCTCCTTTCTTCTCCTCTCCTCAACTTTCTTCTCCTCTCCTCTTCTCTCCTCTCCTTTCTTCTCCTCTCCTTTCTTCTCATCTCCTCTTCTTTCCTCTCCTCTCCTCTCATCTCCTCCTCTCTCCTCTCCTTTCTTCTCCTCTCCTCTCTCCTCTCTCTCTCTCCTCTCCTCTCCTCTCCTCTCCTCTCCTCTCCTCTCCTCTCCTCTCCTCTCCTCTCTCTCCTCTCCTCTCCTCTCCTTTCTTCTCCTCTCCTTTCTTCTCCTCTCCTCTCCTTTCTTCTCCTTCCTCCTCTCCTTTCTTCTCCTCTCCTCCTCTCTTTCTTCTCCTCTCCTCCTCTCCTCTCCTCCTCTCTCCTCTCCTTTCTTCTCCTCTCCTCTCCTCTCCTCTCCTCTCCTCTCCTCTCCTCTCCTCTCCTCTCCTCTCCTCTCCTCTCCTCTCCTCTCTCTCCTCCTCTCCTCTCCTCTCCTCTCCTTTCTTCTCCTCTCCTTTCTTCTTCTCCTCTCCTTTCTTCTCCTCTCCTCTCTCCTTTCTTCTCCTCTCCTTTCTTCTCCTCCTCCTCTCCTCTCCTTTCTTCTCCTCTCCTCTCCTCTCTCCTCTTCTTTCCTCTCCTCTCCTCTCCTCTCCTCTCCCTCTCCTCTCCTCTCCTTTCCTCTCCTCTCCTCTCCTCTCCTCTCATCTCCTCTTCTCCTCTCCTTTCTTCTCCTCTCCTTTCTTCTCCTCTCCTCTTCTTTCCTTTCCTCTCCTCTCCTTTCTTCTCCTCTCCTTTCTTCTCCTCTCCTCTTCTTTCCTCTCCTCTTCTCCTCTCCTTTCTTCTCCTCTCCTCTTCTTTCCTCTCCTCTTCTTTCCTCTTCTCTCCTCTCCTTTCTTCTCCTCTCCTCAACTTTCTTCTCCTCTCCTCTTCTCTCCTCTCCTTTCTTCTCCTCTCCTTTCTTCTCATCTCCTCTTCTTTCCTCTCCTCTCCTCTCATCTCCTCTTCTCCTCTCCTTTCTTCTCCTCTCCTCTCCTCTCATCTCCTCTTCTCCTCTCCTCTCCTTTCTTCTCCTCTCCTTTCTTCTCCTCTCCTTTCTTCTCCTCTCCTTTCCTCTCCTCTCCTCTCCTCTCCTCTGTCCTCCTCTCCTCTCCTCTTCTCTGCTCTCCTCCTCTCCTGTCCTTTCCTCTCATCTCCTCTCCTCTGCACTCTACTCCTCTGCTCTCCTCTCCTCTCCTCCTCTCCTGTCCTTTCCTCTCATCTCCTCTCCTCTGCACTCCTCTCCCCCTGCTCTCCTCTCCTCCTCTCCTGTCCTTTCCTCTCATCTCCTCTCCTCTGCGCTCCTCTCCTCTGCACTCCTCTCCTCTCCTCTCCTCTGCACTCCTCTCCTGTCCTCTCATCTGCACTCCTCTGCACTTCTCTCCTCTCCTCCTCTCCTGTCCTTTCCTCTCCTCTCCTCTGCTCTCCTCCTCTTATCTCCTCTCCTCTGCACTCTACTCTCCTCTCCTCCTCTCCTGTCCTTTCCTCTCCTCTCCTCTGCACTCCTCTCCTCTGCACTCCTCTGCTCTCCTCTCCTCCTCTCCTCTCCTCTCCTCTCCTCTCCTCTCCTCTCCTGTCCTCTCCTCTCCTGTCCTCTCCTCTCCTGTCCTCTGCTCTCCTCTCCTCTCCTCTGCACTCCTCTCCTCTCCTCTCATCTGCACTCCTCTGCTCTGCTCTCCTCTCCTCCTCTCCTGTCATTTCCTCTCCTTGCCTCTTCTATAATTTCCTCTCCTCTCCTCTCTTCTCCTCTTATTTTATCTCCTCTCTTCTCTCTTCTCCTCTGCTCTTCTCCTCCCCTGTCCTCTCTTCTCCTCACCACTCCACTCCTCTGTCTACAAACAGACAGTTACTGTTGTATGATTAAGTATATTGATCTCTGAGCTGTCTTTATTTTATGACCTCTTTAATAATGAAAGGGGATCAGGGATTAATGCCCATTGAGTAATTGGTGAAGTCATTAGTATTGTGTTGACGTTCGACTAATCAATGCTGTTGGTTATCAATGTGGCTCATTAAAATTCATGACTGGTATTCACAAAGTTGAGACAGACACACACACACACACACACACACACACACACACACACACACACACACACACACACACACACACACACACACACACACACACACACACACACACACACACACACACACACACACACACACACACACACACACACACACACACACACACACACACACACACACACACCTCCCCACCTCTACTTACCCTGGACCAGAGTGTAGAAGGAGTCGATGGAGGAGAGGTTAGTGGTGATGCTGACGTCCTCGTCGCGGCCGGACGTCTCAATGTCCACCGTGATGGCCCCGGTCATGTCCCCGTGCAGGTTGGTCACCACCCCCGTAGGGAACGTCACGTTGGTTAGGCGACCTTCACTGTCATAACTGGAGGGAATGGAGATAGAAAGATAGGGGAAGAAGAGAAAGAGAGAGGGAGAGAGAGGGGAGAAGACAGAGAGAGCGAGAGAGAGAGAGGAGAGAAGATAGAGAGAGGGAGAGAAGACAGAGAGATAGAGAGGAGATAAGATAGAGAGAGGAGAGAAGACAGAGAGATAGAGAGGAGATAAGATAGAGAGATGAGAGAAGACAGAGAGGAGAGAAGATAGAGAGAGGAGAGAAGACAGAGAGGGGGAGAGAGAGTGGAGAAGAGAGAGAGCGGAGAGAAGACAGAGAGAGGGAGAGAGAGAGAGGGGAGAAGAGAGAGAGAAGACAGAGAAAGTGAGAGAGAGGGGAGAAGAGAGAGAGAGGAGAGAAGACAGAGAAAGAGGGGAAAAGACAGAAAGGGAGAGAGAGGGGAGAAGACAGAGAAAGAGGGGAGAAGACAGAGAGAGGGAGAGAGAGAGGGGAGAAGAGAGGAGAGAAGACAGAGAAAGAGGGGAAAAGACAGAAAGGGAGAGAGAAGGGAGAAGAGAGAGAGGGGAGAGAAGATAGAGAGAGGGGAGAGAGAGGGGAGAAGACAGAGAAAGATGGGAGAAGACAGAGAAAGGGAGAGAGAGGGGAGAAGAGAGAGAGAGGAGAGAAGACAGAGAGAGGGAGAGAGAGGGGAGAAGACAGAGAAAGAGGGGCGAAGACAGAGAAAGGGAGAGAGGAGAGAAGACAGAGGGAGAGAGGAGAGAAGACAGACAGAGGGAGGGAGAGGGGAGAAGACAGAGAAAGGGAGAGAGGAGAGAAGACAGAGAAAGGGAGAGAGGAGAGAAGACGGAGAAAGTGAGAGAGGAGAGAAGACAGACAGATGGAGAGAGAAGGGAGAAGACAGAGAAAGAGGGGAGAAGACAGAGAAAGGGAGAGAGGAGAGAAGACAGAGGAAGGGAGAGAGGAGAGAAGACAGAGGAAGGGAGAGAGGAGAGAAGACAGAGGAAGGGAGAGAGGAGAGAAGACAGAGAGAGGGAGAGAGGAGAGAAGAGAGAGAGGGGAGAAGACAGAGGAAGGGAGAGAGGAGAGAAGAGAGAGAGGGGAGAAGACAGAGAAAGAGGGGAGAAGACAGAGAAAGGGAGAGAGGAGAGAAGACAGAGAGAGGGAGAGAGAGGGGAGAAGACAGAGGAAGGGCGAGAGGAGAGAAGAGAGAGAGGGGAGAAGACAGAGAAAGAAGGGAGAAGACAGAGAAAGGGAGAGAGGAGAGAAGATAGAGAAAGGGAGAGAGGAGAGAAGACAGACAGAGGGATAGAGAGGGGAGAAGACAGAGAAAGAGGGGAGAAGACAGAGAAAGGGAGAGAAGACAGAGAGAGGGAGAGAGGAGAGAAGACAGACAGAGGGAGAGAGAGGGGAGAAGACAGAGAAAGGGAGAGAGGAGAGAAGATAGAGAGAGGGAGAGGGAGGGGAGAAGAAAGAGGGAGAGAGAGGGGAGAAAGCAGAGGGAGAGAGAGAGAGAAGGGAGAAGACAGAGTGAGAGAGAGGGGAGAGAGACATAGGGAGGGAGAGAGAAGACAGAGTGAGAGAGAGGGGAGAAGACAGAGAAAGAGAGGGGAGAAGACAGAGAAAGAGAGCGATGGGAGAATACAGAGGGAACGAGAGGGGAGAAGACAGAGGGAGAGAGAGAGAGAGAGGGGAGAAGACATAGGGAGGGAGAGAGAGAGAGAGAGGGGAGAAGACATAGGGAGGGAGAGAGAAGACAGAGTGAGAGAGAGGGGAGAAGACAGAGAAAGAGAGAGAGAGGGGAGAAGACAGAGGGAGAGAGAGAGAGAGAGGGGAGAAGACATAGGGAGGGAGAGAGAAGACAGAGTGAGAGAGAGGGGAGAAGACAGAGAAAGAGAGAGGGGAGAAGACAGAGGGAGAGAGGAGAGAAGACAGACAGAGGGAGGGAGAGGGGAGAAGACAGAGAAAGGGAGAGAGGAGAGAAGACAGAGGGAGAGAGAGAGAGAGGGGAGAAGACAGAGGGAGGGAGAGAGAGGGGAGAAAAAGAGGAAAATATATATGGAATTGTTTTAAGAATGAAAAGAAAGAAACATTTTGTTATTTGATTTTGAATTTTAAGACCCCTTGAAGTATTCCCAAAAATATACATGTTTATCCTTACTGGTATTAGCCCATACAAACACGCTGAATAACAGATTCACTACATGGAACAGATTTGTTTGTTTTGAAGTGTCTCCCCTATATCTGAGAGAAAGATCAGGAAACATTTGTTTGTTTTTGTACATGTATTTAAGGATACTGTAGTTCTACAGTGGGGACGATGTATGAATGGCTGCTGGTTTGTACGAGGGAATAGGGGTCAGGGTTTGGGTTCAGACTCAGAGGCAGTCTTTTTGGCAAGGGCTCTGTGGTAAAAGTTTGGGGCTATAGAAGCTGAATGATCACACTGGCCTAGCTGACTAGGGCCTCTGCTGTCCCATTATGGCTGGGAGTCTATTTTGGTGCCTGGAGGCAGTGTCAGCGTATGTGTGTGTGTGTGTGTTTGTGTGTGTGTGTGTGTGTGTGTGTGTCCGTGTGTGTGTGTGTGTGTGTCCGTGTGTGTGCGTGCTAGCCTACTATCACATTTAGCGAGAGATGTAGTGACAGCCCTGTGTCTGCTGGTGTATGTCTGCTCTGGGAGTAACAAGCACTTTATGACTCTCTCTGTCTCGCACTCTTCTCTCTCTCCTCTCTCTGTTCTCCCTCCATTTTTACATATTTCCTCCATGGTGACAGTGGGTGTGGCTCCCAGATGAGCTCCCCTCCAAGCAGGACACACACACACACTGCATAATTTACAACTATTCCTCCATGTGTTGGAACGTGGTGCAAGCACAAGGTGAAACGGAACGGAAAGTTTTCTATAAAGATTTCCCCTGAGTTGTGTTGTGTGTGTATATGGGAGGGAGTGTGTGTGTGTGTGTGTGTGTGTGTGTGTGTGTGTGTGTGTGTGTGTGTGTGTGTGTGTGTGTGTGTGTGTGTGTGTGTGTGTGTGTGTGTGTGTGACAGGGTTTTGCTGAGCAGGCATTGTTCAGCCCCTGCCTTACTAATACTGATCAGATGGAAGTGCAGAGAAGATGGCTGCTGGCTCTATAGTATACACACAGCCAATCACTAGAAGATATAGGATGATGAAGGACATCTTCGTGTTGTAAGAGTTATGACTTAAGGGACAAGGGACGGTCACAAAAATGGGGACACTGACACTTCCTTACACAGTCTGAGGGTACATCAGAGGGAGATAGACTTCTCTTACAGTGGGGCAGTCAGATACTCAGTCATATAGTCAGTCAGATAGTCAGTCAGATAGTCAGTCAGATAGTCAGTCATATAGTCAGTCATATAGTCAGTCATATAGTCAGTCAGATACTCAGTCATATAGTCAGTCATATAGTCAGTCAAATAGTCAGTCATATAGTCAGTCAGATAGTCAGTCATATAGTCAGTCATATAGTCAGTCATATAGCCAGTCATATAGCCAGTCAGATAGTCAGTCAGATAGTCAGTCAGATAGTCAGTCATATAGTCAGTCATATAGTCAGTCAGATAGTCAGTCAGATAGTCAGTCATATAGTCAGTCATAAAGTCAGTCAGATAGTCAGTCAGATAGTCAGTCAGATAGTCAGTCAGATAGTTAGTGAGATAGTCAGTCAGTCAGTCAGATAGTCAGTCAGATAGTCAGTCAGATAGCCAGTCATATAGTCAGTCATATAGTCAGTCATATAGCCAGTCATATAGTCAGTCATATAGTCAGTCATATAGTCAGTCAGATAGTCAGTCAGATAGTCAGTCAGATAGTTAGTGAGATAGTCAGTCAGTCAGTCAGATAGTCAGTCAGATAGTCAGTCAGATAGTCAGTCAGATAGTCAGTCAGATAGTTAGTGAGATAGTCAGTCAGTCAGTCAGATAGTCAGTCAGATAGTTAGTGAGATAGTCAGTCAGTCAGTCAGATAGTCAGTCAGATAGTCAGTCAGATAGCCAGTCATATAGTCAGTCATATAGTCAGTCATATAGCCAGTCATATAGTCAGTCATATAGTCAGTCATATAGTCAGTCAGATAGTCAGTCAGATAGTCAGTCAGATAGTTAGTGAGATAGTCAGTCAGTCAGTCAGATAGTCAGTCAGATAGTCAGTCAGATAGTCAGTCAGATAGTTAGTGAGATAGTCAGTCAGTCAGTCAGTCAGAATGGAGCCCCAAGTCTTTGCTGGTCAGTAAGTACTACTTACTCATAGAAGGTGGTCCATCCTATCTGTATGGTCTTGGTGGCGAGCAGCCCACTGTTGCCATGGTAGGTGAACAGCACCAGTTCCTGTCCCTGGGCCGTCAGTGTCTTCAACCCGCCATTGGTCCCGATTGTCAGCCAGATCACCTGGTTGTCCGGGGCAACGATCCGCACCGGCATCCGGTTGGGGTCGCGGCGGATCCTCAAGGTGTTGCCACTACTATCCGTCACGGCTGTAACGTCCTCCTCGTTGCTATAGCTGAAGTTGTACTTGTAGTCCCCGGTGACGAGAGACATGGTGAACTGGTGGGTTCCGTTGGAATCAAACACGTAGAGCTCCTGGGACGACGGCGAGGCCACCTCGAAGGAGCCCGGGCCGGACACGGCGGAGCCCGACGGCGGTTGGTTGCGGCGTACGGCGCGGATGCGGATGTTTCCCAGGTCGGCCACGTAGAGCGTACCGTCGGGCGAGACGACCAGCGAGGAGGGCGAGTTGAGGCGGGCGTCTTTGGCGTAGCCGTCACCCGTCTGGTAGCAGTCGCAGTTGGCGTCGTTCTTGCAGTCGCAGTCGGACAGAGCTCCGGCCAAGGGCGTGATCTCGCCGTCCGTGGACACCTACATTTGCATGTAAAGTTGAATCATTTAGCAGAATGCTCTTAACCAGAGTCACTTACAATCAGTGCAACGAGGGTAAAAACAATGATTTAACAATTATTGAAAGGTATACAAAATAGGCACCATCTGCAAAAACAGTGCCAGCAAGAACGGCAAATACAACAGTACGTTGTTCTTGGTCTTTTTCGCCCTCTTCGTTTGCATCTCATGACATATCATTGTACTATATTACAGGACTATATGACCTGGCGGATGCGGTGTATCTTCTTCTCATCAGTCTCGGCGATGTAGAGCACGCCACTGTAGGAGAGGGCGATGGCGGCAGCTCCCTCCAGCATGGTCTGCACCGCCCGCTTGCCCAGCGTGTATTCTATACCCGGCACCTGGCAGTGCATGGGGCGTCCCGCCACGATGCGCACCTGTTGAGACACAGCAACAACACTAGTCAAAGAGGCGACCAGTATCTTGGCCAAGGCTTATTTAGACCCAATGTGTCGGTGCATCCTTCCATCTCGCCTTACCCATCATGCATTGTCCCCACTACAAGCATGAACATATTTGTGTATGTAATAGAAGTGTTCCTATGTGGGAGTGTGATGGTCACCTGTCTGTTCTCAGTGATCTGCAGCACCACGTTGTTGTCCAGGACATAGATGGAATTATCCATGGGGTTGATGGCCAGAGCTGTGGGCCACTCCAGACGAACCTACAGCAGAGCAGAGCAGAGATTTGATTTGATTTATTAGGATCCTCATTATCCAACGCCAAGTGTGACAGCTGGGGTCTGACACGTAACCAAAAAGACATTACAGACCCAAAAACACTAAACAATTTACATCCACTTAAAGGAGAAGAAAAAGAAATCAAACAGAACCTTTATTAGCCTGAAGGGGTGAAAACTATCCGCAAAAGTTCTGTAAAGATGACAGAAACAAACAAATCAGCCCTCAAACACAGAACAGATGAGATGTGAGTCTAGTGCTGCTTTGCACCCCTCCTTCCACCCCTCTACCCCCTCCTTCCACTCCTCTACCCCCTCCTTCCACCCCTCTACCCCCTCCTTCCACCCCTCTACCCCCTCCTTCCACTCCTCTACCCCCTCCTTCCACCCCTCTACCCCCTCCTTCCACCCCTCTACCCCCTCCTTCCACTCCTCTACCCCCTCCTTCCACCCCCTCTACCCCCTCCTTCCACCCCTCTACCCCCTCCTTCCACCCCTCTACCCCCTCCTTCCACTCCTCTACCCCCTCCTTCCACCCCTCTACCCCCTCCTTCCACCCCTCTACCCCCTCCTTCCACTCCTCTACTCCGTCCTTCCAACCCTCTACCCCCTCTTTCCCCTCCTTCCACCACTCTACCCCCTCCTTCAACTCCTCTACCCCGTCCTCCCCCTCTGAGCGCTGTCTGTGACACTGATGAAGAAGGATCCTTTACTTCTCAGGACTTATACATTGTGTGCTTCACTCTGATTCAATTTAAATCAGCCACCGGGTCATTTACTATATTTTAAGACACACACACACACACACACACACACACACACACACACACACACACACACACACACACACACACACACACACACACACACACACACACACACACACACACACACACACACACACACACACACACACACACACACACACACACTGCGAATTGATGCGTTCCCTCATCGCCTGAGGGAAGCAACTCTCTGCTGGCAAAACAAAGAGGAGAGAGAAAGAGAGACGTAAACGTTAAAGTTTTATTATCTAAACGAGACTTCTCTCTCATTCCCTTTCTACCTGTAGAGGAGCAGGGTATGCAGGCGGACAAAATGTGATGGTAAAGATGATATGAAGAGAACGCACACACACACTCCCGCCCCCAGACCGCCCCCCCAAAACACACACTTCTGCACCATTAGTGTTGTAGAGCTCCGGGCACAGCGGTAGTTTAGGGACCTGTCGTCTTCACCCCACCCCCGACCCTAAGTGACCTGGCAGGTTAAGCACCTCAGCAGAGGACCATTAAAAGGTAATGACGCTTTTAGCCTTCTGCTTGACCACATGAAAGCTCTTCCCTGCCAGTTACAGGCCATACATTATACATGGCTAAAGCTGCACTATAAAGAGCCACTATTTGGTACCATGCAGTGACTGGAAGACAGACTGTGTTTCTTACTTCGCCTCTCAAAGTGCTACAAATACTTAACCTTAACCCTGCTTTTCCCCCCTGTGGAAATGGAAGTGGAGGAAAGTTGAGGAAAATGAAATGACAACAGAGCATTCCTGTCTATTCAGATGCACAAAAACATCAGTTGGAAGCAACTGCAGTGCACAGCGGAGTTCAATCGTCAACTTCTCAACATAGCTCCTGGAGAGAGAGAGCTGGAGAGAGACAGTTGGAGAGAAAGAGCTGGAGAGAGAGAGAGCTGGAGAGAGAGAGCTGGAGAGAGACAGTTGGAGAGAGACAGTTGGAGATAGAGAGCTGGAGAGAGAGAGCTGGAGGGAGAGAGCTGGAGAGAGAGAGCTGGAGAGAGAGAGCTGGAGGGAGAGAGCTGGAGAGAGAGAGTTGGAGAGAGAGAGCTGGAGAGAGAGTTGGAGAGAGAGAGTTGGAGAGAGAGAGTTGGAGAGAGTGAGCTGGAGAGAGTGAGCTGAAGAGAGACAGTTTGAGAGAGAGTTGGAGAGAGAGAGTTGGAGAGAGAGAGTTGGAGAGAGAGAGCTGGAGAGAGAGAGCTGGAGAGAGAGAGCTGGAGGGAGAGAGCTGGAGAGAGAGAGTTGGAGAGAGAGAGTTGAAGAGAGTGAGCTGGAGAGAGTGAGCTGGAGAGAGTGAGCTGGAGAGAGTGAGCTGGAGAGAGAGAGTTGGAGAGAGAGAGTTGGAGAGAGAGAGTTGGAGGGAGAGAGCTGGAGAGAGAGAGCTGGAGGGAGAGAGCTGGAGAGAGAGAGTTGGAGAGAGAGAGTTGGAGAGAGAGAGTTGGAGAGAGAGAGCTGAAGGGAGAGAGCTGGAGGGAGAGAGCTGGAGGGAGAGAGCTGGAGAGAGAGAGTTGGAGAGAGAGAGCTGGAGAGAGAGTTGGAGAGAGAGAGTTGGAGAGAGAGAGTTGGAGAGAGTGAGCTGGAGAGAGACAGTTGGAGAGAGAGAGTTGGAGAGAGAGAGTTGGAGAGAGAGAGCTGGAGAGAGAGAGCTGGAGGGAGAGAGCTGGAGGGAGAGAGCTGGAGAGAGAGAGCTGGAGAGAGAGAGCTGGAGAGAGAGTTGGAGAGAGAGAGTTGGAGAGAGTGAGCTGGAGAGAGTGAGCTGGAGAGAGTGAGCTGGAGAGAGACAGTTGGAGAGAGAGAGTTGGAGAGAGAGAGTTGGAGAGAGAGAGTTGGAGAGAGAGAGTTGGAGGGAGAGAGCTGGAGAGAGAGAGCTGGAGGGAGAGAGCTGGAGAGAGAGAGTTGGAGAGAGAGAGCTGGAGAGAGAGTTGGAGAGAGAGAGTTGGAGAGGGTGAGCTGGAGAGAGACAGTTGGAGAGAGAGTTGGAGAGAGAGAGTTGGAGAGAAAGAGTTGGAGAGAGAGAGCTGGAGGGAGAGAGCTGGAGAGAGAGAAAGTGTTATAGCCTTGAAAGCACTGAGGCAAGAGATGTCGGGGACTCACCTCTCTACAGTACAGTATGTGTATGGGAACATTTGATTTCATACCTCTGGACATGTTGAGGTGACAGTGGTTGGAAGTTGCAGTGTAACGCGTGGATGTGTTTCTGCTGCCTGTTTTAACTGACACAGAGCTGTCTTCGGTTTGTTTTTGCTCCATTGAGTCCAAGGCTGCTTCCCGCATGGCACCCTGTTCCCTATTTAGTGCACTATCTAGGGAATAAGGTGATATTTGGGACGCGGACAGACTTCTTCTCCCTCCCTGGCTGGCTGCGCTACACTGTGTCTCTTCCCCATTCTTCCCCCCGGACCCATGGGTACTGCAGATATGTTCCTCTCTGAATAACTCAACTCTGTGTTTCTCTCTCTCTTTGTCACTGGGGACTCTCTCCCTCGCTCTGTGGTTGTGACAGAGGAGAAGAGGATGAGAAGGAGGAGGAGTGAGTCCAAAGAAGAAAGGAAGAGATGGAGAGAAATGATCTGAGCGAATCTGTCTCTGGGATTTCTGTTTTGAGAGACGGGGAATCGGAGGAAGTGAGGTATAGCGAGGACTGATATAGGGATAGTTCAGGGCACACAGACAGACAGACAGACAGACAGACAGACAGACAGACAGACAGACAGACAGACAGACAGACAGACAGACAGACAGACAGACAGACAGACAGACAGACAGACAGACAGACAGACAGACAGACAGACACACAGACAGACACACACACACACACACACACACACACACAGACAGACAGACAGACAGACAGACAGACAGACAGACACACACACAGACACACACACACACACACACACACACACACACACACACACACACACACACACACACACACACACACACACACTGATCTAGCTAGCAGTGGAAGGCACAGGGGACTCAGAGACAACACAACAAATACCTGACTTGCCCACACTGCTTATGCATTACATTAGTTCAGCACACTGTCAATGTACTGTCAGTCAGAAAACTGACATTCTCTTGGGCTCTCAGTTTGGCAACAAACATCAACGAAACTACCACCATCTAGACAGCACCATTAGTAGCCTATCACTCAAGATAACCCACTTCAGTGCTTCCCTAAAGCTCAAAATAGCCCATTCTGATTGGATAATCCAGGAGAAGCGCCTAGTAAGACCTCCAATAGGGGAGGCCACTTTCAGGAACAGTATTATGATTGACACATCCTATTCCCTCATAATCCTCAGATGATTCCTGTCTTTCAACAATAAAGTGAGATCCAAACCGGACCCTGAAATACCTGGAGTTGGATTTGGCCCTTAGAAAGAGCTGAGGCTGAGGGCCATAGTGCTGTCTGGGGTTGGGGTCAGTTCCATTTCAATTTGGCAATTCAGGAAGTGAACAACTGTAGAACTTCAATTAGACGCTGAGTTTCAAATTATAACCTGTCCCTTTTAATAGCTGAGCAACTGCACACATTTCAGCAAATACAAGCCTGGTTCAAATAAACGCCGGGTCTGAATGAATTGTTTATGACGTTACCATGAATTACCATGAATTGTTTATGAGGTTACCATGAATTACCATGAATTGTTTATGACGTTACCATGAATTACCATGAATTACCATGAATTGTTTATGAGGTTACCATGAATTACCATGACTTGTTTATGACGTTACCATGAATTACCATGAATTACCATGAATTGTTTATGAGGTTACCATGAATTACCATGACTTGTTTATGAGGTTACCATGACTTACCATGAATTGTTTATGAGGTTACCATGAATTACCATGAATTGTTTATGAGGTTACCATGAATTACCATGAATTGTTTATGAGGTTACCATGAATTACCATGAATTGTTTATGAGGTTACCATGAATTACCATGAATTGTTTATGAGGTTACCATGAATTACCATGAATTACCATGAATTGTTTATGAGGTTACCATGAATTACCATGACTTGTTTATGAGGTTACCATGACTTACCATGAATTGTTTATGAGGTTACCATGAATTACCATGAATTGTTTATGAGGTTACCATGAATTACCATGAATTGTTTATGAGGTTACCATGAATAACCATTAATTGTTTATGAGGTTACCATGAATTACCATGAATTGTTTATGAGGTTACCATGAATTACCATGAATTGTTTATGAGGTTACCATGAATTACCATGAATTGTTTACAAGGTTTAATGTTTGATTTGTTACATTGGATAATTCAGTAATGACTCGAAAAATTATGATAATCATCAGTTTATATTGCCAATAAGAAACACTAGCCATTGGCTGCTAACAGCTGAGAACTGCTAGCTAACTGACAAGCACAAAAACAGTCAAGAGCTTCGAGAGTACAGAGCCCTAGAAATCGGCAGAACCGACGAAAATGCACAAGGAAAAGTTTTGAACTTTTTTGTTTGTTTAGGTATAATGAGACCAAAGAAACGTGACACAGTGTGTAAATGATAACACATTAGTGCAGGAAATGTGCAAATGAGCAAAAGCTGTGTGCACTAAGGAAATAGACTCAAATTAAAGCATGTCTCCAATAAGCACCTGCTGTTTTTAGTTGTTTAAGCAAATAAACACCCAGGCTATTAATTGAAGTTTTATAGTCAGAATGAAACTTTTCTCATTGTGTAATTTCAGTTTACTTCCTGAATTGGTTGAATTGAAATGGAATCGTCCCCAACCCTGGTCCTGTACCCTACGCCATAGGGGTATAGCGAGCGGCCAGCAGGGGGAGCTTAAGGCCTTTAATAGGGGGCACGGCCACTCAGTAGGGGAGAACACAACACACACTGGCTGGTTCTCTCAGATGAGACAACCCCCCTGTCGATACTAGCCAGTCACACCATCTACTACGGTCTACAACACAGAGTCTATGTGGACTGAGTATATATTGCCAAATTAGCACTTTGATGGTTTATATAGTGCTTTATATAGTAAGGGTGACAGAACATAGTAAGGGTGACAGAACATAGTAAGGGTGACAGAACATAGTAAGGGTGACAGAACATAGTAAGGGTGACAGAACATAGTAAGGGTGACAGAACATAGTAAGGGTGACAGAACATAGTAAGGGTGACAGAACATAGTAAGGGTGACAGAACATAGTAAGGGTGACAGAACATAGTAAGGGTGACAGAACATAGTAAGGGTGACAGAACATAGTAAGGGTGACAGAACATAGTAAGGGTGACAGAACATAGTAAGGGTGACAGAACATAGTAAGGGTGACAGAACATAGTAAGGGTGACAGAACCATGTTTGTATATGTATGGCTCTGAACGATGACTCAGGACCGCCATTAAGATAAAGTGAGTCCAGCAAACACTGGGGGTTTGGTGTGTGTTCGTGTTCAGGTGGATGTCCCTGTGTGCACGTGACCCACCTGTCTGATGTGCATGCTGGTATCACAGGTCAGGGGTCGTGCTGAGGTGAGGTCGTTGGAGCCCAACAGGGTGGAGATGATCCCGTTACGATCCACCTTCCTGATCATGGTCCCGTCTACGAAGTAGATGTATCCGTTCTTATCTACCGTAATACCTGGAGTAGCGGGACAGAGGGGGAAAGTGATGAGAGGTAAGAAGTAGATGTACCCGTTCTTATCTACCGTAATACCTGGAGTAGCGGGACAGAGGGAAAGTGATGAGAGGTAAGAAGTAGATGTACCCATTCTTATCTACCGTAATACCTGGAGTAGCGGGACAGAGGGAAAGTGATGAGAGGTAAGAAGTAGATGTACCCGTTCTTATCTACCGTAATACCTGGAGTAGCGGGACAGAGGGGGAAAGTGATGAGAGGTAAGAAGTAGATGTACCCGTTCTTATCTACCGTAATACCTGGAGTAGCGGGACAGAGGGAAAGTGATGAGAGGTAAGAAGTAGATGTACCCATTCTTATCTACCGTAATACCTGGAGTAGCGGGACAGAGGGAAAGTGATGAGAGGTAAGAAGTAGATGTACCCGTTCTTATCTACCGTAATACCTGGACAGAGGGAAAGTGATGACAGAGGGAAAGATGTACCCGTTCTTATGAGAGGTACAGAGAAGTCCTTCTGTAGATGAGCATGGCGCTTGTAACGCCAGGGTAGTGGGTTCCCGTTCCATTGTATGCACACATGACTGTAAGTACCTTTGGATAAAAGCGTCTGCTAAATGGCATATATTATTATTATTATTATTTGATGAGAGGTAAGAAGTAGATGTACCCGTTCTTATCTACCGTAATACCTGGAGTAGCGGGACAGAGGGAAAGGAAGGAGATTTAGTAGAAGTAGATGTACTTGTTCCCATCTACCGTAATACTTGGAGTAGAAGCAAAGAGGGTTACGTGCACATTCACACAGACATACAATACGCACATACACACACACACACACCCATGCGCGCGCACACAGCACCTGCCAGCCTGTGTATGTACAACGTGTTCGTGTGTATGAGTGTGTGTGTATGAGTATGTGTGTATATGAGTGTGGCTTGGGCATTTTTCAGGTCACTGCAGAAGGAAGCAACCGGTGAATAATTCACATTTTGATGTCTAGTAGTGAATTATTTCACAAGGCAGAAGAAGAAGGGAGGAGGGAAAATAAGACATTTTCAGAGCCGTCTCTGCATTTTAAAATCACCCCAAAATAAGAACAATAGAATATTTGGGGGACGGGAGCCTAGAAGAGAAGAGGAAGGGGTGAAAGCACCCATGTTTCTGGTGGGTGGGAAGGATGGAAGGAGGGATGGGAGGGAGGGAGGAGCAGGGGGGTTAGTTCATCTTCACTTCACATCCAAATGGATGAGAAACCGACTGTTGCTATGGTTGCGACAACAGCGGTTAAAAGCAACTTCTCTCCCCCTTTTCTCCTGTGTGTATCTGAGGAGGGTTCAAGCTCCTGAGGCGGTGTGTGTACCTGCTGCACTGCTGATCCTGTAGGGAGGGGGTGTGTGTACCTGCTGCACTGCTGATCCTGTAGGGAGGGGGCGGTGTGTACCTGCTGCACTGCTGATCCTGTAGGGAGGGGGGAGGGGGAGGCGGTGTGTGTACCTGCTGCACTGCTGATCCTGTAGGGAGGGGGGAGGGGGAGGCGGTGTGTGTACCTGCTGCACTGCTGATCCTGTAGGGAGGGGGAGGCGGTGTGTGTACCTGCTGCACTGCTGATCCTGTAGGGAGGGGGGAGGGGGAGGCGGTGTGTGTACCTGCTGCACTGCTGATCCTGTAGGGAGGGGGAGGCGGTGTGTGTACCTGCTGCACTGCTGATCCAGTAGGGAGGGGGAGGCGGTGTGTGTACCTGCTGCACTGCTGATCCTGTAGGGAGGGGGGGGCGGTGTGTGTACCTGCTGCACTGCTGATCCTGTAGGGAGGGGGGGGTGTGTGTACCTGCTGCACTGCTGATCCTGTAGGGAGGGGGGAGGCGGTGTGTGTACCTGCTGCACTGCTGATCCTGTAGGGAGGGGGAGGCGGGGTGTGTACCTGCTGCACTGCTGATCCTGTAGGGAGGGGGGCGGTGTGTGTACCTGCTGCACTGCTGAGTGGGGGGGGGGGGGGCAGATAGAAGGAATGGGAGAGGAGGGGTGGGGGGAGGAGGGGTGTTAAAACCCCTTGCCGCATTCCACCATGACCTGCAAGCTAATCAAAGGAGAGACAGATGAAGAGGGGAGGAGGATGGGATGAGAGGAGGAAGGGATGAGAGGAGGAAGGGATGAGAGGAGGAAGAGGAGAGGAGGATGGGATGAGAGGAGGAAGGGATGAGAGGAGGAAGAGGAGAGGAGGATGAGATGAGAGGAGGAAGAGGGAGGGAGGAGAGAAGAGAGGGAGGAGGTGATAAGAGATGCTGAGTGAAGAGGGTGGGATGAAAAGAAGGGAGAATAGGAGAGGAGTGGCTGAGAGGCGGCATGTTGGAAATGAAAACACTCTCGCTCTCTCTTCTCTCCATCCCCCTCTCTCTTCTCTCCATCCCCCTCTCTCTCTCTCCATCCCCCTCTCTCTCTCTCCATCCCTCTCTCTTCTCTCCATCCCCCTCTCTCTTCTCTCCATCCCCCTCTCTCTCTCTCCATCCCCCTCTCTTTCTCTCCATCCCCCTCTCTCTTCTCTCCCTCTCTCTCCATCCCCCTCTCTCTTCTCTCCATCCCCTCTCTTCTCTCCATCCCCCTCTCTCTCTCCATCCCCCTCTCTCTCTCGAAGCCATCTGCTGCTAGCGACGGCTCGCTAACATTTATTTGCATTTCTCTACTCTCTCTTCCCTTCTCTCACACGTTCCCGCCCTACTAATGGTCTTCCGACTCGCTCTCTAACTGCGGTTTAACAGGCAGCTGTGTGTGTGTGTGTGTGTGTGTGTGTGTGTGTGTGTGTGTGTGTGTGTGTGTGTGTGTGTGTGTGTGTGTGTGTGTGTGTGTGTGTGTGTGTGTGTGTGTGTGTGTGTGTGAGAGAGAGAGAGAGATAATGTGTGTATGTGTGTCTCTCCATTAAAATCCAGACTAAAAGCTTGTGCCTGCCAAAATCTCCCAGCTACTGCTCAGCCACCTCTCACCTCATTATCGCCGGTGTGCGTGTGTGTGATAGTCATACCTGTGGGTTACAGACAGGTTTTATGGGGGCTGGCTGGTGCGGCGGGACAGACAGACTGACAGATTGTATGAAGCAGAGTGTTTGGGGGCCATACTAAGCGATGCTACAGTCCAACAGTATGTGGGAAGTTTCTGTCAGTCTGAGTCTGTGTGGTTGTGTTCTAATGCCATGGTAGCATAATGGTAGCATAATGGTAGCATAATGGAAGTATAATGGGGACGGAAGCTTGCGGGGGAAGAGTGCCTTTTACCAAGGGTTGGTCTGTTTTTCTCTACAGGGAACTGTGCATGAATTATATTACCAGACCATATAATATGTGTGTGTGTGTGTGTGTGTGTGTGTGTGTGTGTGTGTGTGTGTGTGTGTGTGTGTGTGTGTGTGTGTGTGTGTGTGTGTGTGTGTGTGTGTGTGTGTGTGTGTGTGTGTGTGTGTGTGTGTGTGTGTGTGTGTGTGTCTGTGCGTTTTTGTTGGTGTCTGCATCAATGTCCTGTGTAGTTGTGTGTTTCTCTGTGAATGTATTATGTCAATCATTTTGTCTGTACCAATTTTCACCAATTGTGGCAGTGTGTGTGTGTGTGTTTATTCCTCTGTCACCCTACCTTTGGGTCCCATGAGGAGGGCCTCTGTGGCCTTTCCCCCGTCCCCGCAGCGTGCCTCGTCGAAGGGGGGACACTGCTCCCCGGTACCCGCCACCACCTCTCCGTTCTGGATCAGCTCCTTGGTGCCCGTCAGGACCTTGGGACGGTAGATACGGCGGGAGTTGGTGTCAGACACGTACAGCTGCCCCGTAACCGGGTCCGTCGCCAGGTAGTACCGGTGGGCCGGGTTGTTGCTACGGAAACCAAAGTGGAGGAAGAGGCGACAGTTAGGGACAGTGAAATAGTGACCCCACAGAACTCACACTACAACTTGACATCCACACTTCACATAAAGATACCGAACCGACAAGGAAATTAAACAAATGAACACAAAAGGACAGTGAAAATGACAGAGGGGATCAGGCTGCTGCATTCGTGTTGTGAAAGACAAGAGGGAGGATGAGAGGGCAGCGTCCATTTTGTGCCAGTGGCACATCATACTAGAGGTGTTAGAGGAGGGGGCACACGGTTCCACAGTGGCATATGGCCTCAGCCGGGATGAACCTAACGCGATG
This sequence comes from Oncorhynchus gorbuscha, assembly GCF_021184085.1. Classification (NCBI taxonomy): domain Eukaryota; kingdom Metazoa; phylum Chordata; class Actinopteri; order Salmoniformes; family Salmonidae; genus Oncorhynchus; species Oncorhynchus gorbuscha. Next base: position 9,646,492 of record NC_060196.1, on the reverse strand, counting down.
CGACTGCCGATCACTATCGTCTGACGCGCTCCTAATGATGCCCAGTAACCTGTCACATTCGCTCCATCATCGCCTGCTTGGTGAGCTGGGCGCCGGCGGTTTGTCATAGGGGTTGATGAAAGTCAACAACTGATCAACAGGCGTCAATTAAGACGGCTTAAAATAGGGGGAAGGACCCAGACACCTCACGCCAAGGACAGGCTGGCTGTTTCTAATGACACACTCATCACCAGAGAGACTGAGATACAGAGAGAGACACGGTATATAGACATAATATGACGTTTGTAATGTCTTTATTCTTTTGGAACTTCTGTGAGTGTAATGTTTACTGTTCAATTTTTTTGTTAATTTCACTTTTGTTTACTATCTATTTCACTTACTTTGGCAATGTAAACATTTGTTTCCCATGCCAATAAAGCCCTTTGAATTGAAAATTAAATTGAGAGAGAGCAATATGTCTGGTTTATCCAGGGAAAAAACATGTGCACTTCAGGCTTCAGCCCAGGGAATCCAAGATAAACAGAATAATATATATATATATATTTACATTGGAGGAAGGTCAACTTTTGGAGCATTTGACTGTCTTTCACCTTGCTCTCACTGACACTCCTAGTGTCCACTTGACTTGCAGGTAAAAGTAGACAGGAAAACATTCTGGGAAGTAGCGAACGCAGAGGCTTGGAATATGAATCTGTCGTCAGCGATTCCTCAGTCAGAGCGAGAACGGTTACGAAAGAGTGTCGCTTCGGGGGAGGAGTAAAACATCAGGGAGACAGACACCCCCACTCCTCCATATTGAGGTGAATCTTTACATTTCCTTAACAAATATGACACGAGGCAGGTGTTTCTTTGTTGCTGAGGGATAAAGACAAGGAGGATTTACACAGAGTCAAACACAGATAATAAGAAGCTGCACCTCAAAAGACAAACAACATTGAATGATATAAAATGTATGTGTTAATGTGTGTGTGTTTTTGGATACTCCTTCAGTTTCCAAAGCTTGGCGGACAATAACACTAGTCTTAACAACCCTCCCAAACGGAGCGAGACGTCTGTGTGTGTCTGTCTGTACCGTGTGTGTGTGTCTGTCTGTACCGTGTGTGTGTGTCTGTCTGTACCGCGTGTGTGTGTGTGTGTGTGTGTGTGTGTGTGTGTGTGTGTGTGTGTGTGTGTGTGTGTGTGTGTGTGTGTGTGTGTGTGTGTGTGTGTGTGTGTGTGTGTGTGTGTGTCTGTGTGTGTGTGTGTGTGTGTGTGTGTGTGTGTGTGTGTGTGTGTGTGTGTGTGTGTGTGTGTGTGTGTGTGTGTGTGTGTGTGTGTGTGTGTGTGTCTGTCTGTCCGTGTGTGTGTGTGTGTGTGTGTGTGTGTGTGTGTGTGTGTGTGTGTGTGTGTGTGTGTGTGTGTGTGTGTGTGTGTGTGTGTCTGTCTGTACCGTGTGTGTGTGTGTGTGTGTGTGTCTGTCTGTCTGTACCGTGTGTGTGTGTGTGTGTGTCTGTTTGTACCGTGTGTGTGTGTGTGTGTGTGTGTGTGTGTGTGTGTGTGTGTGTGTGTGTGTGTGTGTGTGTGTGTGTGTGTGTGTGTGTGTGTGTGTGTGTGTGTGTGTGTGTGTTTGTGTGTCTGACACTAATGGAGTCTCTATGATGCATTAGGACGCCTCACAAATTAACGGCCCCAAATGTAACATTATTATTGTTACCCTGAAGTATTGAGGAATGAAGGATGTGGGGCGTGTGTGTGTGTGTGTGGGTGTGGGGCGACAGGGTAGCCTAGTGGTTAGAGAGTTGGACTATGTAACCGGAAGTTTGTAAGTTCAAACTCCCGAGCTGACAAGGTACAAATCTGACGTTCTGCCCCTGAACAGGTAGTTAACCCACTGTTTCTTGGCCGTCATTGAAAATAAGAATTTGTTCTTAACTGACTTGCCTAGTTAAATAAAGGTTAAAAAAAAATTTTTTTTTTTTTTTTTAAAGGAGTGGGCTGGGGATGTGTTTCTATTTTCACCATTACTGAAACTATATTCCCAGGCCCAGTTATTCCCCATGGCTACATTATCATCATGAAGGAAGGTTCTTCATCTCCTCTGATCAATTTCCAGATAATAATAATAATAATAATATATGCCATTTAGCAGACGCTTTTATCCAAAGCGACTTACAGTCATGTGTGCATACAGATATCCCACCCCTCTCCTTTTTATAGTTAGGAACACAGAGAGCCCCTCCCCTCTTCTCTCTCCTCTGAGCACCACCATAGTTCCTCCTCTCCTCTTGTCTCTCCTCTCAACAGCACCATAGTCCCTTCTCTCCTCTTCTCTCTCCTCTGAACAGCACCATAGTTCCTCCTCTCCTCTTCTCTCTCCTCTGAACAGCACCATAGTTCCTCCTCTCCTCTTCTCTCTCCTCTCAACAGCACCATAGTCCCTTCTCTCCTCTCTCCTCTGAACAGCACCATAGTTCCTCCTCTCTTCTCCTCTCCATTTAGACTTGACCCTGGGTCTTGTCCTCACTCCAGTTGATTCAAAGGGCCCCAACCGTACAATACAGAACTCAAAACCCTTCAAAATGCTGTTGTTGTTAGTTAGCGGTTTTATAAAAGTGTTAAGTTGTCTTTTACAATGTTCTTCACAAATGACTAGGGGGTTCTGAATGGTTCCAGCGGGTTTGTAGGTAGATAAAGGAGTCCGATTCGCTGAGAGCTGATGTCAGCCAATCCGCTAGAATGATTCTGAAATCCCTCCAAAGCCTTTATGTAAAGAGAGCGACTGTATTCTATGGACGAGCTGCCACTAGGGTTTACACAGGGGACAGAGAGAGAGAGAGGGAAACAAGACTGGTATGGATCTGTGGTACATGGTTATATTGTTACTGAGGCTTACCTATGTCTGAAATCTTTATTTCTTAGAGGAGCAGAAGCAGAAGGGAACAAGAAAGAGAGAAAAAGAGAGAGATAACAGAAGAGTGTTGATTAGTCAGGATGGAGAACACACAGAAAGAGAGAGATAACAGAAGAGTGTTGATTAGTCAGGATGGAGAACACACAGAAAGAGAGAGATAACAGAAGAGTGTTTATTAGTCAGGATGGAGAACACACAGAAAGAGAGAGATAACAGAATAGTGTTTATTAGTCAGGATGGAGAACACACAGAAAGAGAGAGATAACAGAAGAGTGTTTATTAGTCAGGATGGAGAACACACAGAAAGAGAGAGATAACAGAAGAGTGTTTATTAGTCAGGATGGAGACCACACAGAAAGAGAGAGATAACAGAAGAGTGTTGATTAGTCAGGATGGAGAACACACAGAAAGAGAGAGATAACAGAAGAGTGTTTATTAGTCAGGATGGAGAACACACAGAAAGAGAGAGATAACAGAAGAGTGTTGATTAGTCAGGATGGAGAACACACAGAAAGAGAGAGATAACAGAAGAGTGTTTATTAGTCAGGATGGAGAACACACAGAAAGAGAGATAACAGAAGAATGTTGATTAGTCAGGATGGAGAACACACAGAAAGAGAGAGATAACAGAAGAGTGTTTATTAGTCAGGATGGAGAACACACAGAAAGAGAGAGATAACAGAAGAGTGTTTATTAGTCAGGATGGAGAACACACAGAAAGAGAGAGTTAACAGAAGAGTGTTTATTAGTCAGGATGGAGAACACACAGAAAGAGAGAGATAACAGAAGAGTGTTTATTAGTCAGGATGGAGAACACACAGAAAGAGAGATAACAGAAGAGTGTTTATTAGTCAGGATGGAGAACACACAGAAAGAGAGAGTTAACAGAAGAGTGTTTATTAGTCAGGATGGAGAACACACAGAAAGAGAGAGATAACAGAAGAGTGTTTATTAGTCAGGATGGAGAACACACAGAAAGAGAGATAACAGAAGAATGTTGATTAGTCAGGATGGAGAACACAGAAAGATAGAGATAACAGGAGTGTTGATTATTCAGGATGGAGAACACACACACGCAAAGACACACACACGCAAAGACACACACACGCAAAGACACACACACGCAAAGACACACACACACACACACACACACACACACACACACACACACACACACACACACACACACACACACACACACACACACACACACACACACACACACACACACACACACACACACACACACACACACACACACACACACACACACACACACACAGATAATCATACACAAAGACACATTAACATACAGTACATATATACAGTCATAGCGTTAGACCCCCCCCCCCACAAACACACAGCCGTCACAGTTGTTGAGCAGTGGCAGCTCTAAGCAGCAGTTTCCCCCCTCCTGCCACAAGTCTTAACCAGAGAGAAGGAAACCATGAATGATTCACCTGGGAACTAGCATTAGTGTTCCACACTTGTGCTCCAGGGTAACAGGCTCATAATGGCCTATTGATTGTGTTCCAGACAATGAAGAGGCAGGGCCTAAACAACAGCGCTAGCACCTCCGGTGACTAGCCAGGAGGCTGGTATTACTGTATATGCCAACGCTGCGGAGTGACTTTTCATTTATAATACACATGTGCACAAGCACGCGTGCACACACACACACACACACACACACTTTTTCGAATTAGTAAATTTCATTTACAGGACTGGGCATTATCCACCAAGCCAATAATGAAATTGAGTTAAGCCTGGGTACATTACTGTGTGCTGAGAGAGAGAGAGAGAGACAGAGAGAGAGAGAGACAGAGAGAGACAGAGAGAGAGAGAGAGAGAGAGAGAGAGAGAGAGACAGAGAGAGAGAGAGAGAAAAAGTGAGTGAGTGAGTGATTGAGTGAGAGAGTGAGAGAGTGAGAGAGTGAGAGAGTGGGAGAGTGAGAGAGTGAGAGAGAGAGAGAGAGAGAGAGAGAGAGAGAGAGAGAGAGAGAGAGAGAGAGAGAGAGAGAGAGGAGAGCACTAGTGTTGTACTTCTGTACATGATCATATGTACTATTGTTATTATTCATCATCCTCATTGCATTGTACTGTATTTACTGAAATGCTGTACCACTATACTGCTTTGGCAATATCAACAAACTGTATTTCACGCCAATAAAGTCTCAATTTGAATTTGAATTAGAGAGATATTGAGAGAGACAATGGATATATTTCCTCAGGGGAAAATGTGAGAAGGTAATTTATGAGCAGTGAGTGTTCATAACAGGGCTAAAATGTCCTACAGACCAGGTTAGAGGAGAGGCTGTGTGTGTGTGTCTGCCTTCCATAACATCTCTGTATCCCATCATTGTAAATGGCCAGATACCACTGACCACACTGAAACACATGTAGTGAGTGTGAAATTGCATTTTTACTGAAACAAATCAATGTGTGTGTATCAGGTGGCTCTTGTGTCATTCAGCCAGCCATCACTGAATTCTGCTGTCTATCTCCCTTCCCCAAACCATTGTTTGGGGGCCTGGCAACCTGAGCTCCACCGCTTCAAACCATACATCCATCCACCCACCCACCCTCCCTCCCTCCCTCCCTCCCTCCCTCCCTCCCTCCGACTAAAAGAAAAGTACAACAAATAGGCTGTTTTCCCCCCCTCTCTCCATCCTTACCTGAGCTCCATCACACTGGTGACGTTCCCAGAGACTGTTTCCCCCCTCTCTCCATCCTTACCTGAGCTCCATCACACTGGTGACGTTCCCAGAGACTGTTTTCCCCCTCTCTCCATCCTTACCTGAGCTCCATCACACTGGTGACGTTCCCAGAGACTGTTTTCCCCCCTCTCTCCATCCTTACCTGAGCTCCATCACACTGGTGACGTTCCCAGAGACTGTTTTCCCCTTACCTCTCCATCCATCCTTACCTGAGCTCCATCACACTGGTGACGTTCCCAGAGACTGTTTTCCCCCTCTCTCCATCCTTACCTGAGCTCCATCACACTGGTGACGTTCCCAGAGACTGTTTCCCCCTCTCTCCATCCTTACCTGAGCTCCATCACACTGGTGACGTTCCCAGAGACTGTTTTCCCCCATCTCTCTCCATCCTTACCTGAGCTCCATCACACTGGTGACGTTCCCAGAGACTGTTTTCCCCCCTCTCTCCATCCTTACCTGAGCTCCATCACACTGGTGACGTTCCCAGAGACTGTTTTCCCCCCTCTCTCCATCCTTACCTGAGCTCCATCACACTGGTGACGTTCCCAGAGACTGTTTTCCCCCTCTCTCCATCCTTACCTGAGCTCCATCACACTGGTGACGTTCCCAGAGACTGTTTTCCCCCTCTCTCCATCCTTACCTGAGCTCCATCACACTGGTGACGTTCCCAGAGACTGTTTTCCCCCTCTCTCCATCCTTACCTGAGCTCCATCACACTGGTGACGTTCCCAGAGACTGTTTTCCCCCTCTCTCCATCCTTACCTGAGCTCCATCACACTGGTGACGTTCCCAGAGACTGTTTTCCCCCTCTCTCCATCCTTACCTGAGCTCCATCACACTGGTGACGTTCCCAGAGACTGTTTTCCCCCTCTCTCCATCCTTACCTGAGCTCCATCACACTGGTGACGTTCCCAGAGACTGTTTTCCCCCTCTCTCCATCCTTACCTGAGCTCCATCACACTGGTGACGTTCCCAGAGACTGTTTTCCCCCCTCTCTCCATCCTTACCTGAGCTCCATCACACTGGTGACGTTCCCAGAGACTGTTTTCCCCCTCTCTCCATCCTTACCTGAGCTCCATCACACTGGTGACGTTCCCAGAGACTGTTTTCCCCCTCTCTCTCCATCCTTACCTGAGCTCCATCACACTGGTGACGTTCCCAGAGACTGTTTTCCCCCTCTCTCCATCCTTACCTGAGCTCCATCACACTGGTGACCCAGAGACTGTTTTCCCCCTCTCTCCATCCTTACCTGAGCTCCATCACACTGGTGACGTTCCCAGAGACTGTTTTCCCCCCTCTCTCCATCCTTACCTGAGCTCCATCACACTGGTGACGTTCCCAGAGACTGTTTTCTCCCCTCTCTCCATCCTTACCTGAGCTCCATCACACTGGTGACGTTCCCAGAGGGGAAGATGCGTCTGATGTAGTTGAAGTCCCCGACGAAGAGGCTCCCGTCAGCGCCACAGGCCAGCGCCACGGGGGCCAGCAGCTTGTTGCCCTCCGCCTGGCCGTTACAGCTGGGGCACGAGATGCTGCGGCGCCGGCCGTTACCCATGATGCTGCTGATCACTGGGGGCTGCTGGGAGATGAACACGTTCTCCCCGTTGCCCTTGTACAGGATGCCTGGATGGGGGGAGGAAGGGTGGGAGTTTAGTTGCTGTGTCAAAGTCGTGTGTCATTGTGATGAGTGGAAGATTGCCGAAAAATAAGCAAATTGCTGTTGTTGGATAAAGCTTATACACGTAGCCTTTTGTACATTTGTGTAATTTCTGAACTTCCATGTTGGTCAAGGTGTTGGAAAATGTTTTGTTATGAACTTTGTAGGTTGGCCAAAAATGACAAAAATGGAGGTGGCGCATATTTAAACTGCAAAGTATTATCACATAACATCTTATATGTGGAGGGAATATGATTTGGGTTGTTGCAAACGTGGCTGAGGGATCAACGTAACACTCTGAATGGCTTGTAGTGCCCAAGAGTTTCACTTGACCAGATGATCACCACAGGAAAATCAAATCAAAGCGTTACAAACTCTCTTCACTCTCTCTTTCATAGAACAAATTCAGGCCAATGTTGTTTTTCATTTTTAACTCAACACCACTTCCTGTTAATCCTCCTCCCAAGGCTAACCAGCTTTGCAGCCAGGAAATAAACACTCAATGCTTTAAAATTAGACCCCAAAAAATAATATTCACGCTTCTCGCAGAATTAAACGCCGCACGCACTCACGCACGCACGCACGCACACACGCACGCACACACACACACACACACACAGACACACACACACACACAGCATTAGCATTTCACCAAAAATGTGTAATTAATACAGGCGTTGAATATTGTATTTCTCAGATGATTTTCACCTCTGTGAGAATGTGATCTGAAGGAAACGTAGCAGGGTTTAAGTGGGTTGATACCACAGCTGCTCCTGTTGTCATGATTACAGGCTTTTGATCATTGGAATGTTCATTTACGTGGTGCTGGGACCGAGGGCAGGTTTTTATCTGGTAATGGTGGTCGTTTGGAATTGATAAATGGTGTTAGCGCAGGTGTATGGTGCTGGGGGTTAGGGCTGGGGTGATGAGGGTGTTATTGGTGTGGGGCACCCTGGGTAGGTGTTGCCTGAGCTTGCAACTCTCTCTCATTCAATTCAAAGGGCCTTATTGGCATGGGAATCACACAGTATGTTTCCATGGCCAAAGCAAGTGAAATAGATATTCTCTCTCTCGTTCTCTCAAAGGGTTCCATAGGATCACACAGGGAGATGGAGAGATGCATGTGTGTGTCACCACACATTTAAGAACACGACGCCTCCCCCACCAGTAACACACAACTGGGTGCTGATTTGAAAAAACAGTTTAAAGACAAAGGGAGTTAAATGGGATCAGCCATATGTGTAGTTTTCAAAGCAACAAATATGTCAAAATCATCTGCACCTAGTATAAAGTGCAGTACTTCAAACCACTGCTTCTGAAATAGCCTCTATCAATAAATACAGACCAGGTTATATACAATTATATATATACAATATATATGACCTGGTTTATATACAACCAGGTTATATACAATTATCTGTATATAAAAACTAAAAAGATACAAATACTTTCTTAATTTCCAGATAAAAAAGAAAGATGTGATAATCTAAATCATTACTTTTGCAGCTAACAATAAAAATTGCAGACAATTAAAATAATAATTACAGCTACTTGATTGTCTGCATATTCATAGAGACATAACTATGATATATGATAAATATGATAAAGTATGATAAAGTAATAACACTCTTAGCAATGTGATAAAACACTACATACAAAATGATAACATTCATATTGTTCTGATTACTAGCTATACTTATTGTAATCCTTATGATAATAATAATGATTAAATAATATTATATTTATTCAATTCATCATTATTTAAAAAATGACATGAAATACTTTTAAATCATGCTATAATATTGTATATAATATATACTATTACATTATATTTACAACTTAAATAATATTATAATAATTACTAAGTAACAGTATCATTAGTTTTGTCATCATCCGTATCAATAGCTTCCTCAACAATGTATCAACAATGTATTTATCTTTGTGAATACACAACTATTTAATTACTGCTCTCATTATCATCAATTATTCCCCTCCGCCAGTAAAGGAAATAGCTACCAAATCAATTCAATTGCAGCGTGTTAATCAATCATTCTATTCTCTCAGGTCTGGCGCCTTGACATTGTCCCTGTCTCAGGTTCCTTTCTGCTCCATATACTTAGTGCATGAATTGGGCCAGTAATGGGCACCTCAAATGTATTACTGAATATTCGGTCTAAAATATCAACCCTGGTATAGTCAAATTAAAATGAGTGCTGGCACCTAAAATTATTTTTGGCAGCTTTTTCTTTCCACTAAAAGCACTGAATATACTATAGAAATGAAATGAACACAATTGAAATGTTTTGGGAATATTGTGGGGATATAAGGGGATGTTTTGGGAATATAGAGGTGATATATGGGGATGTTTTGGGAATATAGAGGGGATATATGGGGATGTTTTGGGAATATAGAGGGGATATATGGGGATGTTTTGGGAATATAGAGGGGATATATGGGGATGTTTTGGGAATATAGAGGGGATATATGGGGATGTTTTGGGAATATAGAGGGGATATATATGTTTTGGGAATATAGAGGGGATTTTGTTTTGGGAATATAGATGGGATATAAGGGGATGTTTTGGGAATATAGAGGGGATATATGGGGATGTTTTGGGAATATATGGGGATGTTTTGGGAATATAGATGGGATATATGGGGATGTTTTGGGAATATAGATGGGATATATGGGGATGTTTTGGGAATATAGAAGGATATATGGGGATGTTTTGGGAATATTGTGGGGATATATGGGGATGTTTTGGGAATATTGTGGGGATATAAAGGAATGTTGTTATACTAAGCTCCCCCCAGGATGTACGGAGCTTACCTCTGTGCTCTGCCATGCCCTGTCTCCTGAGGGACATTGGAACAAACACACACCCTGTACCACTACCCACAGGCCCTGGCCCACTCTGCCCACCCCTGCCCAGAGACTGGCAATGGTTGGCTAGAGCATGACAGGAACTGTTTCTGATTGGCTGTGGGGCATCCATGGTAAGCTGAATGAGAGATAGATAGAATGAGAGATAGAGAGAGACGGGAAGAGAAAGTGGCCGAGGGTGCTGCTGTGTGGATTTTGGGTTGTGTGATGTAGCCAGTGGGGTTGTGTTTTCAGTTTGATCCAAAACACTGGGGTTTAATATCAGGCCTGAGGATATGGTGATGGAGGGGAGAGGGCTTGGGCGGCACACGTGGTGTTCTGGTAATCGCTTGGCTAATAACAACAGGAACTAATGCTAGAGGCAGTGTGTCAGTTCATTGGGTAGCCTACAGCTAGGGGGTAGTTTTAGGCTTTAGAAAAAAATAGATATAAGCCTAGTAGTCTGATAAGTACAAAATAAAGAACAAGTTTTACAACATGCAGTCTTGTTTTGACTTTGTTACTTTCCTCAGTTTCTTATGATCAGCACCGCTTCACCATAACAGGGTGCTGCTGACGAGGCCTAACAGTGGATCAAACAGACTGGACCTGTCCATCAACTCACAGGGGGTGTTTTATCTGTGCTGGAGCGAGGTGTGGTGCGTGCGTGTACGAGGCAACAAGGTGTGGAGTAGAGGGGGAGAGCGGGCGGAGAGAGAGGGAGAGGAGAAGCCTTTGATCTTTATTTCATGGCTCTGGTTGGATCAAGGACACTGGGAGAGCGAGACCAGGGTCGGAGGGAATCACGGACGGCAAACGGACGCCGTTTAAAGATGGTGGCGCAGCCGTGTTGTGGCGTGGCCGAGTGTTATGAAATAGAATAACGAATTCCTTCCTGACGGAGGGAAAATGTGAGTCTATGCACAGACAACAAACATGAAAGTATATAAAGTACATGGACACAGTGTTACAATACACCGACGTAATGTACACATTCAAACACCTACTTTAAGTTCATCAAGGTATTGCTGCATATAGAAATTAATTTCTTATTTTATGTAGCAGTTGATATCCAAAACATTAAGGACACCTGCTCATTCCATTAAAATAGACTGACCAGGTGAATCCTGTCACTTGTTATATCCACTTCAATCAGTGTCGAGGAATGGGAGGAGACAGGTTAAAGAAGGATTTTTAAGCCTTGATACAACTGAGACATGGATTGTGTATGTGTGTCATTCGGAGGGTGAATGGGCAAGACAAAATATTGAAGTGCCTTTGTACGGGGTATTGTAGTAGGTGTCAGGCTCTCCGGTTTACGTCAAGAACTGTTTATATTTTTGTTCAGTATAGCTTTAAAAACAATCTTTCAAGTGCTTGCCAGTGGAGAGAAATGGAGAGAGAATGAAGAGAGAGAGAGAGAGAGAGAGAGAGAGAGAGAGAGAGAGAGAGAGAGAGAGAGAGAGATGAGAGATGTATGTATGGTTGGGTAGGTCATTTGGGTCATTCAGAAATAACAACAACTCCCAAAACTGCTGTCATCTTCAGAGCTCACAATTACGCCTCAACCACAGCCTCCGTCAAAACTTCATGTTATTATTTCCACTTCCTCCCGACCGCCCAGCCAAACCACACCAGCCTCGTCCCTCCTTTCTCATTCCTATTTTTCTCTCTCGCTCTTTAGTACGTTTAGCAGAACTCAGAGGACAGAAAGACGGAGAGAGAGAGAGAGAGAAAGGAAGGAGGGGGGTGGATAGAACCCGTACTCTCACAGAGAACTACTAGAAGCAGCGTCACCAAAGTTATTCCACTGGGAACCAAAAGGCAGTGCAAACAGGACCAAGTCTTGGTGTAGTTATTTTGGATGGAGAGGGGGAAGAGATGAAGAGTGGGATGGATGGAGGAGAAGAGCGGAGGAAAAAGGGGGGCTTTTGCTTCAAAGAAAGTACTTCAAAGGATGGCGTCACGCTGTGTGCCTTAAATTATTCACGTCGGGCAACATGTTGGAATTCTGCGCAGCCGCTTTGCCACTTGCTAGGTTTATTAACCGCTAGATGAATGACGCCATCTTAGAGAGAAACCCCTCTGTGAGTGAGCACTCGCACAACGAGGGTCTGCACCGCCAGCCCGAACCCCAAACCAACAGTAGCCAAGCACCGAACCCCTGACCAACTGTAGCCAAGCACCGAACCCCTGACCAACTGTAGCCAAGCACCGAACCCCTGACCAACTGTAGCCAAGCACCAACCCCAAACCCAGTAGCCAAGCACCGAACCCCTGACCAACTGTAGCCAAGCACCGAACCCCTGACCAACTGTAGCTGTAGCCAAGCACCGAACCCCTGACCAACTGTAGCCAAGCACCGAACCCCTGACCAACTGTAGCCAAGCACCGAACCCCTGACCAACTGTAGCCAAGCACCGAACCCCTGACCAACTGTAGCCAAGCACCGAACCCCTGACCAACTGTAGCCAAGCACCGAACCCCTGACCAACTGTAGCCAAGCACCGACCACCAACTGTAGCCAAGCACCGAACCCCTGACCAACTGTAGCCAAGCACCGAACCCCTGACCAACTGTAGCCAAGCACCGAACCCCTGACCAACTGTAGCCAAGCACCGAACCCCAAACCAACAGTAGCCAAGCACCGAACCCCTGACCAACTGTAGCCAAGCACCGAACCCCTGACCAACTGTAGCCAAGCACCAAACCCCTGACCAACTGTAGCCAAGCACCGAACCCCTGACCAACTGTAGCCAAGCACCGAACCCCAAACCAACAGTAGCCAAGCACCGAACCCCTGACCAACTGTAGCCAAGCACCGAACCCCTGACCAACTGTAGCCAAGCACCAAACCCCTGACCAACTGTAGCCAAGCACCGAACCCCTGACCAACTGTAGCCAAGCACCAAACCCCTGACCAACTGTAGCCAAGCACCGAACCCCTGACCAACTGTAGCCAAGCACCGAACCCCTGACCAACTGTAGCCAAGCACCGAACCCCCAGCTGAACCCCCTAAATCTCAAGTAGCTAGTTAGCCTAGCGCCCCCTGATCACCAGGCGCTTTCATCGATTAGCTGATTGAGTGGAGTTAGCGGTTAGCGATAGCAGTAGCGGCTGTGATGGATCCTGCTGAGTGGAGCTGGCGTTAGCTATAGCAGAGCGGGTGCCTGTTTGAAAGGCTGATGTGATTGGGTGATTGGGGCTGTGGAGTGGTTTGGATAGTGTGTGTGTGTGTGTGTGTGTGTGTGTGTGTGTGTGTGTGTGTGTGTGTGTGTGTGTGTGTGTGTGTGTGTGTGTGTGTGTGTGTGTGTGTGTGTGTGTGTGTGTGTGTGTGTGTGTGTGTGCTGGAGTAGCCTAACAAAGACGTATTGGGGCTGAGAAAGCACACACTGTATATTAATACAGGTAGCAATCCCCACCTGCTGCATACATATGGTTTCATCTCCTCTGAGATGTTCTGTAGGAGTTGAACTCCTATAGCAGAGGAATTGGGAACATGGGCTGCGTCCCTAATGGAGATGAACAGTAACTCCTCCCTTAGGAACCACGGACACGGTCACATTAGTGTAACAATGCAATAGGTCTGTATGGGGTATTACAACATCAGGGTAACAAGGGGTTAATATAATCCTCGGGTTCTGCCTGAATGCATGCATTATGAACGAGTGTGTGTGTTTGTGTGCGTCTGTGAGCGAACGAGTAGAGAGGATAAAATATGCTTGTACACATTTTCCATGATTGAGACGGAGAGAAAGCGAGAGGATAACCGTCTTGGGGCGTGTCAGAGAAAATCAGCATAATGCGCTGTAATGGAGATTAGACCTGGAACCCGGCCCGCTCTAAATATCTACAATACGGAAGCTGACATCAGAGTTCAACGGAAGACCATAACATCAGTGTTTTGGGTTGATTGTAAATGTAAATATAAAATGATTTGGGGAAGTATTATTTTCCTGAAGACTGCAGTGTATTGTCCATGATGTCTATGTGTATGACGTATTTGAATAATAATGACCATTATTAAGAGAAATGTCTATCCTCACTAGAGTTCTATTCTATTCTGATTCTATTCCATGTCCAGCCATGGCTCTTTGTGGTGCTGACTGTGACATTGACCTTGAAGCCCTTCTGTTGAGCCGTTAACACTAGAACAGCCAAGACGTTCAATCTGGCCATTTTCAATTTTGGAATATCAATAACTTCCTTTCAATTAAAAAACTCAAACCCACCTTTTCCTAAATATGTGTATTTTAAACTCTAGCAATATTTTGAGATAAATATAATAAAATAAAACAAGTTTTGAGGCATTTCATCCTCAAAGTGCCACTTGGGTCAAAATGACTGTACGCTTACTTAACATTAGCATAGCCTGGTCTCGACCAGTAGCCTATCAATAGCCTGGCCTCGACCAGTAGCCTATCAATAGCCTGGCCTCGACCAGTAGCCTATCAATAGCCTGGCCTCGACCAGTAGCCTATCAATAGCCTGGCCTCGACCAGTAGCCGATCAATAGCCTGGCCTCGACCAGTAGCCTATCAATAGCCTGGGCTCGACCAGTAGCCTATCAATAGCCTGGCCTCGACCAGTAGCCTATCAATAGCCTGGCCTCGACCAGTAGCCTATCAATAGCCTGGCCTCGACCAGTAGCCTATCAATAGCCTGGCCTCGACCAGTAGCCTATCAATAGCCTGGCCTCGACCAGTAGCCTATCAATAGCCTGGCCTCGACCAGTAGCCTATCAATAGCCTGGCCTCGACCAGTAGCCTATCAATAGCCTAGCCTCGACCAGTAGCCTATCAATAGCCTGGCCTCGACCAGTAGCCTATCAATAGCCTGGCCTCGACCAGTAGCCTATCAATAGCCTGGCCTCGACCAGTAGCCTATCAATAGACTGGCCTCGACCAGTAGCCTATCAATAGCCTGGCCTCGACCAGTAGCCTATCAATAGCCTGGCCTCGACCAGTAGCCTATCAATAGCCTGGCCTCGACCAGTAGCCTATCAATAGCCTGGCCTCGACCAGTAGCCTATCAATAGCCTGGCCTCGACCAGTAGCCTATCAATAGCCTGGCCTCGACCAGTAGCCTATCAATAGCCTAGCCTCGACCAGTAGCCTATCAATAGCCTGGCCTCGACCAGTAGCCTATCAATAGCCTGGCCTCGACCAGTAGCCTATCAATAGCCTGGCCTCGACCAGTAGCCTATCAATAGCCTGGCCTCGACCAGTAGCCTATCAATAGCCTGGCCTCGACCAGTAGCCTATCAATAGCCTGGTCTCGACCAGTAGCCTATCAATAGCCTAGCCTCGACCAGTAGCCTATCAATAGACACTAATAAATCCATGTAATATAAACAATCACAAGGAAATACAATCATATTTAGTTTAGGAAGGTCATAAAAAAACATTATACAATACAATGTATTTAAAAGAATAGAATAGCATGTTTTGAGTTGTAATTATCTGTGCTTTTAGTGGGCTATGGCTGCTAATGATGCCAATGAAATCAACGTGCTAGTTTAGCAGACATCACGGGCCCTACCACAGCCAACACACATATATTTCAGAGTAAGAATATAATGGAAGATTACAAAAATAGCCCAAATGGCTTTTGCTGATTGTCACCAGGACTCAAATGAGTAACGCAGGCATGTGGAGCTGCAGTTATTCAGTATTTTGAAAGAGAGACCATCTGCACAATGGTTGTTTGGAGAGTTGTTTGGCGAGAATAGCTTAATTAGAAACCTTGGAATCTGCTGTTTCTGATAGGGTCTAGGAATTTGAACTTCTGGCCTGCATGGAACTCTGTAGGCTGATTTGGTCATCTCTGTTCCCTTCTTTGTCAATGCAATTTATCATATTTTCACCCAACAGACTATTGTCAATTTAGTATTGTCTTTAGGCCACATCTATTGTTATATGTGTGAAATTAGTTTTCAATATAGTTCAGGTGTAGTTTGGATGGGCCAGCTAAGCTGTTGTCTTGCAGTCAGAAAATACACTATCATCTTATTTGAGTTTTTAGTCTATGCGATTCTGACTAATCAATACATTTTTAAAGGTTGCATTTGGTGGCATGAGGTTTCTGATGACCTATTTGAATGCTATAAATGCATTAATTTAGCAATTTATTATGGAATAGTCACACCAATTTAAATATCAACGGTCAGAATGATGGTCACAAGGGTACATGTAGGAAATGGGATGGGTGGCCTATTTCCTGTTTTCACACACACGTGTACGCAAGCACGCACGCACACACACGCACACACACACACACACACACACACACACACACACACACACACACACACACACACACACACACACACACACACACACACACACACACACACACGCACACGCACACGCACACGCACACGCACACACATACCTCCCACTCTCAGGTGGAATTTCTGCCCTAGTCACCCTTCACCACTATATTCCTCTCTAGCGGGAAAGCATTAGGTGCATGTGTATGTGTGTGTGTGTGTGTGTGTGTGTGTGTGTGTGTGTGTGTGTGTGTGTGTGTGTGTGTGTGTGTGTGTGTGTGTGTGTGTGTGTGCGTGTTTGTATGTGCGTGCGTGCGTACACGCCACCTCCTTTTGGGACTCTGGTGTGTGAGGGGAAATCAACAATAACAAATGAACAGGGTCCTGGGTAGGAAAACGACTCAATCAGTTAGGCCCTGGACTGACCTACCAGGGAAAACACCACTGTGGCCAGGTGCTGTGTGTTGCACTGTATGTGTGCGTTTGTGTGTGTAGATCGAGAATTCTTCCTTTCTATTGATTTCATTGAAATAAACTGCAACCCATGTGTGTTTTAGCGTGTATAACAGCGTGGAACAAAATGCATGTGGTTATTTTACAATCCGGTACAGTGCCGGTGAATAGTCATTAACCAAAATCGAAATCTATAATAGCTTAATCTAGGTAATTGTTATAAGAGCTTAATCTAGGTAATTGTTATAAGAGCTTAATCTAGGTAATGGTTATAATAGCTTAATCTAGGTAATTGTTATAAGAGCTTAATCTAGGTAATGGTTATAATAGCTTAATCTAGGTAATTGTTATAAGAGCTTAATCTAGGTAATTGTTATAAGAGCTTAATCTAGGTAATTGTTATAAGAGCTTAATCTAGGTAATTGTTATAAGAGTTTAATCTAGGTAATGGTTATAATAGCTTAATCTAGGTAATGGTTATAATAGCTTAATCTAGGTAATGGTTATAAGAGCTTAATCTAGGTAATGGTTACAATAGCTTAATCTAGGTAATGGTTATAATAGCTTAATCTAGGTAATGGTTATAAGAGCTTAATCTAGGTAATTGTTATAAGAGCTTAATCTAGGTAATGGTTATAATAACTTAATCTAGGTAATGGTTATAATAGCTTAATCTAGGTAATGGTTATAAGAGCTTGATCTAGGTAATGGTTACAATAGCTTAATCTAGGTAATGGCTATAAGAGCTTAATCTAGGTAATGGTTACAATAGCTTAATCTAGGTAATGGTTATAAGATCTTAATCTAGGTAATGGTTACAATAGCTTAATCTAGGTAATGGCTATAAAAACTTAATCTAGGTAATGGTTATAAGAGCTTAATCTAGGTAATGGTTATAATAGCTTCATCTAGGTAATGGTTATAAGAGCTTAATCTTGGTAATGGCTATAAGAGCTTAATCTAGGTAATGGTTATAAGAGCTTAATCTAGGTAATGGTTATAATAGCTTAATCTAGGTAATGGTTATAAGAGCTTAATCTAGGTAATGGTTATAAGAGCTTAATCTAGGCAATGGTTATAAGAGCTTAATCTAGGTAATGGTTATAAGAGTTTAATGTAGGTAATGGTTATAAGAGCTTAATCTAGGTAATGGTTATAAGAGCTTAATCTAGGTAATGGTTATAAGAGTTTAATCTAGGTAATGGTTATAAGAGTTTAATCTAGGTAATGGTTATAAGAGCTTAATCTAGGTAATGGTTATAAGAGCTTAATCTAGATAATGGTTATAAGATCTTAATCTAGGTAATGGTTATAAGAGCTTAATCTAGGTAATGGCTATAAGAGCTTAATCTAGTTAATGGTTATAAGTGCTTAATCTAGGTAATGGCTATAAGAGCTTAATCTAGGTAATGGTTATAAGAGCTTAATCTAGGTAATGGTTATAAGAGCTTAATCTAGATAATGGTTATAAGAGCTTAATCTAGGTAATGGTTATAAGAGCTTAATCTAGGTAATGGTAATAAGAGCTTAATCTAGGTAATGGTTATAAGAGCTTAATCTAGGTAATGGTTATAAGAGCTTAATCTAGATAATGGTTATAAGATCTTAATCTAGGTAATGGTTATAAGAGCTTAATCTAGGTAATGGCTATAAGAGCTTAATCTAGGTAATGGTTATAAGAGCTTAATCTAGGTAATGGCTATAAGAGCTTAATCTAGGTAATGGTTATAAGAGCTTAATCTAGGTAATGGTTATAAGAGCTTAATCTAGGTAATGGCTATAAGAGCTTAATCTAGGTAATGGTTATAAGAGCTTAATCTAGGTAATGGTTATAAGAGTTTAATCTAGGTAATGGTTATAAGAGCTTAATCTAGGTAATGGTTATAAGAGCTTAATCTAGGTAATGGTTATAAGACCTTAATCTAGGTAATGGCTATAAGAGCTTCCCTGTGGTGCTTGCTTGGTCTCTGAAAGAGATTGACTGTCTCCAGCTCTTCTGACATCAACACAACCTATTTTTTTGTTGGATTTCCAACTCAGAAGAATTGGAAAACAATAACAGCTCCCTAAAGTGAGACACTACATTAAATGACGTGGCCAAGGAAAGGGAGAGAGAGGGAGAGTTTAAAATGGGGGAATGAGAACGAGGCACCCCGGCTTCCCCAGGTGCCAAGGACTCCAGTGGGATTGTGGGTAGTGAGGCCCACCTGCTGAGCTGGCTGCTGGAGCTACAGCATCACAGGCCTCTGAATAGGCCTGATAAGGAGAGAGAAAGAGGGGGGAGAGGAGGGAGAGGAGATAAAGGGGGGGGAGACAGGCCCAGAGGAAGGAGGGGGGACATCACAGGGTTTCACCACTCCAGGTTCTTCCGTCACCACATTACACACTCCCAACCAATCAGAGACGAGACGGTTGGTACGAGGATACAGGAGAATATATGTTAGTGTATATGCTATGAGAGATAAGGTGTGTGTGTGTGTGTGTGTGTGTGTGTGTGTGTGTGTGTGTGTGTGTGTGTGTGTGTGTGTGTGTGTGTGTGTGTGTGTGTGTGTGTGTGTGTGTGTGTGTGTGTGTGTGTGTGTGTGTGTGTGTGTGTGTGTGTGTGTGTGTGTGTAAAACACCTGCCTCCTACTGCCTTTAGGTGGGTTATGTGTGAGAGAGTGATTGTATGTGTGAGAGAGTGATTGTATGTGTGAGAGAGTGATTGTATGTGTGAGAGAGTGATTGTATGTGTGAGAGAGTGATTGTATGTGTGAGAGAGTGATTGTATGTGTGAGAGAGTGATTGTATGTGTGAGAGAGTGATTGTATGTGTGAGAGAGTGATTGTATGTGTGAGAGAGTGATTGTATGTGTGAGAGAGTGATTGTATGTGTGAGAGAGTGATTGTATGTGTGAGAGAGTGCTGCCAAAACACACAGGACCAGGAAAAAGGGAATGACAGAGAATGAAATATTGAGAATGAGTCCGTGTGAGAGATGTCTGGAGTCTACGGGGTGAGTTGGGTAGTAGAGTGCTTCTTTTTTCCCCTGTCCATGAATGCTGTCTTTCAGATTACAGACATCACTGCTTCCCCTGAGAGACCTGTCGTGGTTGCAGATGCCGGATGGATACAATAATGGCTGCCAAACACTATGCTTATCTGGACCTGCACACCCACTAGAGAAGAGGCTGGCCAGGTAGAAGAGGGTGATAGAAAAACTAGTCAAAGAGAGAAGGGGGGTGTCAAGTTGTGAGTCCACTTAGAGAACACACTGGTGTTGTGACACAGGAAGGAAGACATCGTCGACACAGGAAGTGTTTGAGGGCCAATCAGGGCTTTGAAGCCGGCAGACAGGAAGTTGAAAGGATGGAACTGCCTGACGGAGGAAAAAAGGAGTGAGAGCTGTGGCTTCATCTCGCACATCTCTCTCTCCTCCCTCTCTTTTCTCTCTCTTCTCCCTCTCTTTTCTCTCTCTCCTCCCTCTCTTTTCTCTCTCTCCTCCCTCTCTTTTCTCTCTCTCCTCCCTCTCTTTTCTCTCTCTTCTCCCTCTCTTTTCTCTCTCTTCTCCCTCTCTTTTCTCTCTCTTCTCCCTCTCTTTTCTCTCTCTTCTCCCTCTCTTTTCTCTCTCTTCTCCCTCTCTTTTCTCTCTCTCCTCCCTCTCTTTTCTCTCTCTTCTCCCTCTCTTTTCTCTCTCTTCTCCCTCTCTTTTCTCTCTCTTCTCCCTCTCTTTTCTCTCTCTTCTCCCTCTCTTTTCTCTCTCTCCTCCCTCTCTTTTCTCTCTCTTCTCCCTCTCTTTTCTCTCTCTTCTCCCTCTCTTTTCTCTCTCTTCTCCCTCTCTTTTCTCCCTCTCCTCCCTCACTTTTCTCTCTCTTCTCCCTCTCTTTTCTCTCTCTTCTCCACTCTCTTTTCTCTTTCTTCTCCCTCTCTTTTCCTTCTCATCTCTCTCACCTCTCTCTTCTCATCTCTCTCTTTTCTCTCTCTTCTCCCTCTCTTTTCCCTCTCATCTCCCTCTCCTCTCTCTCATCTCTCTCTCCTCTCTCTCTTTTCCCTCTCTTTTCCCTCTCTCTAAATTGTCGAGCGACTGACAGATTCCTGGATTCCTAGCGGCCTTACGTAAGAGGAGATGTCTGATAAAAGACGTGTGGTGATGATAGTCTACGAGGAGAAAGCTGTGATGTGGTCATCTATCACTTAACTGCTGTTGGCCAACACTTCTTACATGTCTATCTAGCGGGGGTGACATAATGAATGTGTGTGTGTGTGTAATGTGTGTGTTATGTGTGTGTGTACATACATGTGTGATATAAACCAGAAAGCACAACAGGCTCTGATTCAGATATCACTGCAGAAGGAGAAATACTAGAAGTTGCTCGCATTTGAAATAAATCGATGCGTATAAACGCATCTTTCAAGGAAATAAATATCTGGACATCAATCTCACACTGAGAGGGATCTGTTAGTCAGTGTGTTTGATCTGGGTGTGTAGTGCAGTGACACGCACCAGACCCTCACACACACACACATCGCTGCTGTGAGGGCTCAAGTTCTCGGCTAGTGAAAGCCCTGGGGATTTAGAGAGAGGGATGACTGGTAATTTGATGGTTGTGGTGACAGATAGAGGACATTGGGAAGGAGGGATGAAGGAGGGAGGGATGGAGGGAAGGAGAAGAAGGGTAGTGTGTCCGCTGCCATTGTACTGTGATATGTGACACACTTCCTGTGGCCAGGGGAAGAAGACAGAGACTAACAACAACAAGGCTGTCATTACAACCACATAAACAACAGTATAGTTAAAAACACTATAACCACATGGAGGAAAACAAAATGTATTCTACAAGAACCAATATCAGTCCCTAAAAACACAACCTTATGGAACAATCCTTGGATAACCTTTCAGAATTCACAGATAAATTGGGCCACATGGAAATCTAAAGGCAGATGAGCCGTAAATTACTTGGTAACAGGAAATAGATGTATTTCCATGACAGAATTCAAAAGTAATTTTGGACTGACCAATGTAGATTGTTCCAAATACATGCAACTTAAAAGTTACATATCACCAAAACAACTTTGTTGTGGCAGCCTTTTTGACTCTGTAGAGCAGTAATGCAAGTCAGTGTCCTATCTGGGTCCTAGTAGGTGGACTAAAGGACTGATGCACAGGAACTATGTAGTGGTGGCCATTTTGGGGCTACAAAGCAGTAATGGAGGTCCAGTGTCCTATCTG
The DNA here is from genome assembly GCF_021184085.1 of Oncorhynchus gorbuscha. Classification (NCBI taxonomy): domain Eukaryota; kingdom Metazoa; phylum Chordata; class Actinopteri; order Salmoniformes; family Salmonidae; genus Oncorhynchus; species Oncorhynchus gorbuscha. The sequence continues at coordinate 9,624,433 of NC_060196.1, read as the reverse complement.
GGTCCTAGTAGGTGGACTAAAGGACTGAAGGACAGGAACTATGTAGTGGTGGCCATTTTGGGGAAACAGAGGCAGTACAGTGTCCTGTCCTAGTAGGTGGACTGAAGGACTGATGGACAGGAACTGTGTTGTGGTGGCCATTTTGGGGCAACAGAGCAGTACAGTGTCCTGTCCTAGTAGGTGGACTGAAGGACTGATGCACAGGAACTGTGTTGTGGTGGCCATTTTGGGGCTACAAAGCAGTAATGGAGGTCCAGTGTCCTGTGAGTAGGAGGCTGTCTGAGATGCCCCAGTAATGGGGTCTGATTTCTGTGCTAGCTGATGGAGTAATGGGGTCTGATTTCTGTCCTAACTGATGGAGTAATGGGGTCTGATTTCTGTGCTAACTGATGGAGTAATGGTGTCTGATTTCTGTGCTAACTGATGGAGTAACAGGGTTTGATTTCTGTGCTAACTGATGGAGTAATGGGACCAATCAAAGGGCCAGGGAGGGAGATGGAGATATGGGGTTGCAATGGGGTGGTTGGGGTAGTAGGTGTGTGTGTGTCGAGGGGGGGTGAGTGTGTGTATGTGCGTGTTTGGGGGTCTTGGAAAAGGAGGGAAAGTGGGATAAGGAGAGGGTTGACTAACTGGGAGGGTGGGAGAGTGGGGGTGTTGGGTCTGGGTCAAACTGCCAACTGTATGTATAGGGTGTTCATATGTGTGTGTGTATGTGTGTGCATGTTTGTGTGTATGTGGGTTTGTGTGTGTGTGTATGTGTGTGATCGTGGTGTATGTGCGTGTGTGTTTGTGTGTGTATATGTGTGTGTGTGTGTTTGTATGTGTGTGTGTGAGTGTGTGTGTGTGTGAGATGAAAGACCAGCGGAATTCCTTCAGACAGCTGAGACTAAGCCGGAGAGTTGAAAGAAGGCTTAGTGTCACTAAAGAGTCGGATGACTGAAAGAGCAAGACCCCGTAACCCCCCCCCCTACACCTCCGCCCCGGCAACCTGAGCCTGCCTGACGACGATCGCCCCCGACAACCAAACAACCGGACACATGACTGTACGTTCATTAGCTGGGTGTGTGTTTTGTAGCGGGCTACAAGCATTGTGAGTTCATGTGTGTGAACCAGAGGATGAACGGAGGGGAAGCGTTTAACAGGAATTAGGATTCAACACATCAATGTCCTTCCTTCACACTACTACATAGCCTGTATTCAATATCAGACACTTTGGTCATTCTCAGACTCCTCCTCTGCTTCCCCCTCAGCATTGTGAATATTCAGAATAATGTCTATGGCTTTGATCGCTGCAGCTAGTTACTGAAGTGACTTGATTATGACACATTTGCAGTATTTTCTTGACAGTATTTTCTCATTCTGCTTCAGTTTGCTGAGTGCAGAATGTGAGTGACTGAATAAGAGCGTCTGCTACAGGACTGTAATGTCAAACATGTCATGTGATGGCTGACGGTTGGTCGTTGTCTAATGTTTTATAAGTCCAGGACTTCCCATAACCATGCATTCTGCAGGCCTTTTGGCTCCTACTACAATAGCGACAACTATTTCCAACCTACTCTACTGTTTAAAGCAGTGGGATAATCTTTTCCATACAGTAAGTCTACATAGAGTAGAGAAACTTTAAATAAATTCCCTGCTTTTCACGAAATCCCAGTTGGGATCTTTAGGACGTCCCTACCCCATTGAAATTGAGAATGTTTAAAGTAAGGGTTCGGGATATATACGGGTTAAGGATAGGTAAGGGTTAGGGTTAGAGTAAGGTTTTAACATTTTTTTTTTTTTACCTTTATTTAACCAGGCAAGTCAGTTAAGAACATATTCTTATTTTCAATGACAGCCTGGGAACAGTGGGTTAACTGCCTGTTCAGGGGCAGAACGACAGATTTGTACCTTGTCAGCTCAGGGGTTTGAACTCACAACCTTCCGGTTACTAGTCCAATGCTCTAACCACTAGGCTACGCTGCCGCCCCTAAGGTTAGGGTTTAGGGCATGGACGTCCCAAGGATACCGGATAGCAAGCAGTCTCCACCACTGCAGCCTCATCTCATCTCCTGTCTCATTACTCTGGTAGATTGGGCCTTCACTAGGAACCAGCATGATCCCCTCTGTCCCTCTGTCCCTATTGACATCCAATGTGTGTGTCTGTTATAGACTCCCGCTCTGTTAAGAGTCTGTCTGGGAGGGTTTTTATGACAGGCAAATCTAGCGGATGCCCGTCCCTGTCCCGGTCTGAGTTGATCTTATCTCTCCCACTCCTGTCATGGTCGTTTGGTCGCCTCGACGACGGGGCTGATTCAATTAACACGTGTCAGTTTGAAAAGTGGACGGACGTCAAAAGGGAGGGTTGAGGATAAGGGGATGGTGTGTGGGGGTTTTGCTACACATTCACTTATGAACACATTCTGTCTTAACCGGTTTTTACCTTCTTTAAGGGCTTTAGACCTACAGTATGTGTTAGGGATACTTAAAACTCTCTCCTCCCACCCCTCTCTCTGCATCTTCCCCTCCATCTCTTTCCTTCCTCCCCTCTCTATCTCACCCCTCTCTTCCTCCCCTCTCTATCTCACCCCATCTCTCCTCCCACCCCTCTCTCTACATCTTCCCCTCCATCTCTTTCCTTCCTCCCCTCTCTATCTCACCGCCTCTCTCCTCCCACCTCTCTCTCTACATCTTCCCCTCCATCTCTTTCCTTCCTCCCCTCTCTATCTCACCCCCTCTCCCCTCCCACCCCTCTCTCTGCATCTTCCCCTCCATCTCTTTTCCTTCCTCCCCTCTCTATCTCACCCCCTCTCTCCTCCCACCTCTCTCTCTACATCTTCCCCTCCATCTCTTTCCTTCCTCCCCTCTCTATCTCACCCCATCTCTTCTCCCACCTCTCTCTCTACATCTTCCCCTCCATCTCTTTCCTTCCTCCCCTCTCTATCTCACCCCATCTCTTCTCCCCATCCCCCTCTCTCTCTATGCCATCTCTCCCCCACTGTTTCTCCTGTTGAAGTGTCACTGGTCAGGGTAGAGGGTGGCATGGCTGGCATACATCACAGCTTATCTGATGTCTTGTTGATGACATGGTGTCCCGTAAAGAATCTCTCTCTCTCCCTCAAGGTCCCTCTGACAGATAAGTCGATGATGCTCTTCGGTTTGGTTAGCAGTGTTTACATTAACATGGGCGCTAGATGAGATACGTCGTCAGTCAGCCCGTCGTGGCTTACACACACACACACACACACACACACACACACACACACACACACACACACACACACACACACACACACACACACACACACACACACACACACACACACACACACACACACACACACACACACACACACACACACACACACACACACACACTCCCCGATTCATTCCTGTCTACTGTGATGTGACTTAGTGTTTTTAAAGCTCCTCACCGTGTCTGTACGATAGATAGCACCTGTAATTGATGCGCTGTTGAGCTTCCTGTTTAACAAGCTTATGTCAGCGAATAACGATAAGCCCTGTGTAAATCTGTTGAGAAGGACCACTTAGGTAGCTTGTAAAGGTGAACAAGGCATGAATTAGAGTTACGGCTGTAGGATAGGCATTAAGCTGGAGGTAGAGGTGATGGGGGAATCTGTACGCATGTGAAAAACCGCTACCTCTCACTGAAGCCACGGAAGTTCAAGGCCGATCGTGGTACTGCAGGCATTATTGGCATAAAACAGGATCCTCCATTATAGTGAATGGAAAAAAAATCTATCTTCGTGGTCAATAGTCCTGTAAATAAAACGTTTTTTCGAAGACAATCATGGTACCAATAATTGCTTCCAATACATCAGATGTATTTCCTTGAACTGATTATTTAAAAATGATAATGATAATTTAGTTGGTAATGGCAGCCTGCAGTACCGCCAGTCAGCCTTCAACTTGAGTTACTCAATGAGAGGGGGGCAGCACTGAGCTAGTCTGCAACCTCACTTCCTGGAATAGTTCCAACTGCGTATGTTATGTCTCCATGAGACGCCATCTTAACCTCTTCAGTCTACCCTCTACTTTTTCGAACATTCTGTTAAAAATCGCGCAACATTTCAGCGCCCTGCTACTCATGCCAGGAATATAGTATATGCATATGATTAGTATGTGTGGATAGAAAACACTCAGACGTTTATAAAACTGGTTAAATCACGGCTATGACTTTAACAGAACGTGCGTTTCATTGGAAAGTGCAGGAAAATCTGATCACTGAAAGTGGAAAAATATATCCATCCTCCGCTTCAACCCATTGTTATGGGCGAAAGACATTAAATATGGCTGAGGTTGCAGTACCTACAGCTTCCACACGATGTCAACAGTCTTGTCATTTGCCTAGGATTTGTTTCTTGGTCAAACGAACAAGAGACAGCCCATTTCTTCCGGTCTCCGACCGGATATTTTGGTTGGGAAATACATATTTTATACATACAATACATAAGTATTTCAAGACGGACCCCTATAGAAAACACTTCGTCTCGTGATTAGTTTGATCGCTTATTAACGTTTACTAATACCTAAAGTTGCATTACAAAAGTATTTCGAAGTGTTTTGTGAAAGTTTATCGTCGACTTTTTGAATTTAAAAAAATGACGTTACGTTATGAAACGCTATTTTTTTCCATTTATCACACAGTCTACATAGAACGATATCTAGGCTATATATGGACCGATTTAATCGAAAAAAAGACCCAATAGTGATTATGGGACATCTAGGAGTGCCAACAAAGAAGATGGTCAAAGGTAATGACTGTTTTATATTTTATTTGTGCGGTTTGTGTAGCGCCGACTATGCTAATTATTTTGTTTACGTCCCCTGCGGGTCTTTTGGGGTGTTACATGCTATCAGATAATAGCTTCTCATGCTTTCGCCGAAAAGCATTTTAAAAATCTGACTTGTTGCCTGGATTCACAACGAGTGTAGCTTTAATTCAATACCCTGCATGTGTATTTTAATGAACGTTTGAGTTTTAACTAATACTATTAGCATTTAGCGTAGCGCATTTGCATTTCCAGAGCTCTAGATGGGACGCCTGCGTGCCAGGTAGGAGCAAGTGGTTTAACAGGCTTCACTTGGCTTCAATGCGCTGTTGAGTCTTCACATGGGAAAGAATATTGTCACATGATTGATGGCTTTGTCCATTCATATGTACAGTCCTTGGTGATGAGGGTGTTTGTGTGCATGTGTGTAAATGTGAGTTTGATTGTGTGTGAGAGAGTGAGGTAGAGAGAGAGAGAGTGTGTGTGGGGAGGTCCTGTATGTGTGTGTGAGCGTCCCCACGCATGTCTGCTTGGTGTGTGTGTGTGTGTGTGTGTGTGTGTGTGTGTGTGTGTGTGTGTGTGTGTGTGTGTGTGTGTGTGTGTGTGTGTGTGTGTGTGTGTGTGTGTGTGTGTGTGTGTGTGTGTGTGTGTGTGTGTGTGTGTGTGTGTGCAGTCATGTTCCTACCGTTCTGGATATCCAGTATATGGTGTTTGTCCAGCGTCCAGCCTCCCATGTTGGACGCGTCGAGCTCATAGCCCTGCAGTGTGGCTGTCCTCTTCTCCCACAGGATCAGGTCCAGACACGACTCGTACTCAAAACCCACGGACACTACAACAGGAAGGAGGGGATCGGGTTAGCACAGATACTGTTCATGACAAGACTCCAACTGACTAACGCCAAGTACAAGCCTAGACAATGTTATTGGTATTATTAGGGATTCTAATTAGTCGTTTTACACAATTACATTTAATCTCTGCCGTCATATCTCAACACCTCCACTCAGTTTATAATAACAGAACTTTCCCAAACTTGATAATCATCTCCTTACAGCTCTTTTTAAACTCCTATCTGTCTTCAGCCGATCACATTACGACAAAGGGGGCAATAATGGCGCAGGCCAAATTACCAGACAAACATAATGCAATTGGAAATAAACAAATGCTGACGAAGGGGAGGTTAGAAGGTGAAAACCCAATCAATCAATATGACTTGGGCCTGGGCCATTTCTAATAACACCCTCCTTCTCCTATCTCTTCCTTCCTGGCAAAGCAAGAATACATTAGACTCAACAATAATAACCCTGCAGCGTCTACAGTGTCTAACAGTTTGTTTATGTAAAGGCGGTCATTTTGTATTTATTTACACATGAGAGAAACATGGGTAGTTTTACACTGGCCAACTTCCTTTCCCTCCCTCCCCGATCCCACAGGACTGAAAATAACATGCCGCGGCATGTCTGTCTGCCTGTCAGGGACTCAGAGTGAAACAGCTTGAGCGTAGGGTGACAAGTGTAGTTGGGGATGTCATTGTCTGTGGTTGGGGATGTCATTGTCTGTGGTTGGGGATGTCATTGTGTGTGGTTGGGGATGTCATTGTGTGTGGTTGGGGATGTCATTGTGTGTGGTTGGGGATGTCATTGTGTGTGGTTGGGGATGTCATTGTGTGTGGTTGGGGATGTCATTGTCTGTGGTTGGGGATGTCATTGTCTGTGGTTGGGGATGTCATTGTGTGTGGTTGGGGATGTCATTGTGTGTGGTTGGGGATGTCATTGTGTGTGGTTGGGGATGTCATTGTGTGTGGTTGGGGATGTCATTGTCTGTGGTTGGGGATGTCATTGTGTGTGGTTGGGGATGTCATTGTCTGTGGTTGGGGATGTCATTGTGTGTGGTTGGGGATGTCATTGTCTGTGGTTGGGGATGTCATTGTCTGTGGTTGGCGATGTCATTGTGTGTGGTTGGGGATGTCATTGTGTGTGGTTGGGGATGTCATTGTCTGTGGTTGGGGATGTCATTGTCTGTGGTTGGGGATGTCATTGTGTGTGGTTGGGGATGTCATTGTGTGTGGTTGGGGATGTCATTGTCTGTGGTTGGGGATGTCATTGTGTGTGGTTGGGGATGTCATTGTGTGTGGTTGGGGATGTCATTGTCTGTGGTTGGGGATGTCATTGTGTGTGGTTGGGGATGTCATTGTGTGTGGTTGGGGATGTCATTGTGAGCACAACCATCAACGGTCTCCAGAAGCAGCTGCACCCCCCGGCTGTATTTTAGTTAGAAGGAAGCTTTTGCCATGACCTTCAGAAAGCTGAGCGCGCGTGTGTGTGCGTGTGTGTGCGTGTGTGTGCGTGCGTGTGTGCGTGTGTGTGCGTGTAATAAAGAACAATGTCTTCCTCTCTGTGGTAGAGTTATCATACACATGTGTTGTAGAGTTATCATACACATGTGTTGTAGAGTTATCATACACATGTGTTGTAGAGTTATCATACACATGTGTTGTAGAGTTATCATACACATGTGTTGTAGAGTTATCATACACATGTGTTGTAGAGTTATCATACACATGTGTTGTAGAGTTATCATACACATGTGTTGTAGAGTTATCATACACATGTGTTGTAGAGTTATCATACACATGTGTTGTAGAGTTATCATACACATGTGTTGTAGAGTTATCATACACATGTGTTGTAGAGTTATCATACACATGTGTTGTAGAGTTATCATACATGTGTTGTACACATGTGTTGTAGAGTTATCATACACATGTGTTGTAGAGTTATCATACACATGTGTTGTAGAGTTATCATACACATGTGTTGTAGAGTTATCATACACATGTGTTGTAGAGTTATCATACACATGTGGAAAGAAAACACCGGAAAAAAAAAACAAAGTGAAGAACGACCACAAGCAGCAGTTGTGTTTTGCGTGGAACTGATTAGCATATCATCGTGGAGACAGACATCACACAGGCTGATCTGAAGGCCTCGACGTTCCGTATTAGATCAAAACACTTCCTCAACCGTTCAGCCCACACATCAGACTGAAGTCAGTTCTTTGTCAGCAGTCTGTTAGTGGCTTCCTTGGCATTTACAAAGAGCTGTTTAAGAAAAAGGCACATGTAATGTATGTGCTCTACGCGGGCTTAGGAAAGGGGGACAACGGAGCACGTTAGCGTCACTGAAGAAATAGTATGTGTGTCTGCCTGTCACCTTTCATGCCCAAGAGTAACTGCCCTCTGGGGATAAATCAACGTGAAAGGGACATTTCTAAATGTCCGCACCACCCCAACATCAACATATGTGAAAAGGGAGTGTTTCTATGTTTTGTAGTAACAAAATAGAGGAAGACAAGTGTTTCCAATGACATCATAAACCAATTCGTAGACTATTAGTAAGCAATTAGTAGGCAATTGGTTAAAATGACATGATGCACACCGATGACGTCATTTGAAACATTTATCTCCCTCTCTCTTTCCCTCCACAAAACATAGAAACGCACGTTGATGTTGGGTTGGTGCTGGAGATGATGAATATGAACATGTTTTCAACTTCCCTTTAACTCGTGGTGTACTTTGGCCTGCTCCACAGTACTCACCGACTGCCTCAGACAAGCCGTAGACCTTCTGGTTGTAAGCGTCTGTCTTGTCCCAGATGAAGGTGTAGGAGAGGTTGGGCTGGGCAGGGAACCACTTCTGGAACAGACGCCCCACCACCGCCACCATCAGGTGCACCTGGAATAGATTATGAAATAAACTCATTTTCAGACGGGCATTATAATGGCCAGCTAGGGCAAGACTGACTGTACATGTTGCACTCAAAAGGCATTTGACATCCAGATAAACTGTAGCCCTAGTTTTGTGTTAGCACATTTACTCAAATGTTCACTGTATTTTGTATTCACTGTATTTTGGGCTAAAATGTAACACCTACAAGACCTACAGAGATAGCAATGCCAGTCACAATTTAGGTACGCCTAAAGAAGAAATCCCTACCTTCATGAGGTTGAAGGGCACACTGGCCTGTGTCATGGTGACCTTGAGGACAGGCTTGTAGCCGGCCGCCCGCGAGGACAGGTACAGCAGGTTGAGGTCGCTGCCCGGGATGGACGTCTCCTCCTGGAGGACCTGTTGGGTTGGGGGGGACACATCAAAGGAGAGTGGGTCAAGAAGGGTTAGTACATCTTAGCACAATCTGAGAGGACTGGGGTGGAGAATGTCATCTTTGAACACTTTTCAGTGAGAACATCAAAGCCGAAAGGGTTCAGAAAAGTCTCAGTACAGCTACACTCCGGGTGGTGTGGCAAAGTGACAAGAGAACGGAGAGGTCACACGGAGGCAAGAATGCTATTCATTCATCTGTGAAAACTATTTGGAGAGAAAGGAAGAAGGAAAATAGAGAGAGACAGATCTCCCTGGCATGTTTTCTCAGTGTAGTGACTGTCCTCGTACAGAAGGCCGTTTTATTTAACCATAAGCAGGGGTTATCTTCTGTGCAGAGCGCCTCCACTGTGTGTGTGTGTGTGTGTGTGTGTGTGTGTGTGTGTGTGTGTGTGTGTGTGTGTGTGTGTGTGTGTGTGTGTGTGTGTGTGTGTGTGTGTGTGTGTGTGTGTGTGTGTGTGTGTGTGTGTGTGTGTGTGTGTGTGTGTGTGTGTGTGTGTGTGTGTGTGTGTGTGTGTGTGTGTGTGTAAAGGTCTGCCACTGTCTATCCACTGTCTTTTCATTAGTGTGATGCTCCAGAAAGCCCTGGGTGTGAGGTGTCTCTGTTGTTTTTATCCTCTCCTAACATCAACACATTTCCCCCTCTTTTCAAAGCAGGGGCCAAAGAGCTCCCTGGCTGGGATTTGGAGGGTGAGTCAGTGAGGGTATGAGGAGGTTGGAATTAAATGGAAAAGGACCTCAAATCTCTACACATCACATGCACTGAGGGTATTTACTAAGTCCATTAGATTCCAAAGACCTATCACTCCACACGTACAGTTGAAGTCGGAAGTTTACATACAAAACTAGTTTTTCAACCACTCCACAAATTTCTTGTTAAGAAAATATCGTTTTGGCAAGTCGGTTAGGACATCTACATTGTGCAGGACACATGTCATTTTTCCAACAATTGTTTCCAGACAGATTATATCACTATCACAATTCCAGTGGGTCAGAAGTTTAAAGGCACTAAGTTGACTGTGCCTTTAAACAGCTTGGAAAATTCCAGAAAATGATGTCATGGCTTTAGAAGCTTCTGATAGGCTAATTGACATAATTGAAGTCAATTGGAGTTGTACCTGTGGATGTATTTCAAGGCCTACCTTCAAACTCAGTGCCTCTTTGCTTGACATCATGCGAAAGGAAAAAAATAATCAGCCAAGATCTCAGAAAAGACCTGTAGACCAAATCTGGTTCATCCTTGGGAGCAATTTGCAATTGCATGAAGGTACCACGTTCATCTGTACAAACAATAGTACGCAGGTATAAACACCATGGGACCACCTCATACCACTCAGTAAGGAGACGAATTCTGTCTCCTGGAGATAAACGTACTCAATCTCAGAACAACAGCCAGGTGAAGATGATGAAGGAAACAGGTACAAAAGTATCTATATCCACAGTAAAACGAGTCCTATATCGACATAACCTGAAAGGCCGCTCAGCTCTAAAACCACCATAAAAAAGCCAGACTACGGTTTGCAACTGCACATGGGGACAAAGATCGTACTTTTTGGAGAAATGTCCTCTGGTCTGATAAAATAAAAATAGAACTGTTTGGCCATAATGACCATCGTTATGTTTGGAGGAAAAAGAGGGAGGCCAGCAAGCCGAAGAACGGTGTGTGTGAGCAAGGAGGCCTACAAACCTGACTCAGTTACACCAGCTCTGTCAGGAGGAATGGGCTAAAATTCACCCAACTTATTGTGGGAAGCTTGTGGAAAGCTTCCTGAAACGTTTGGCCCAAGTTAAACAATTTATTGGCAATGCTACCAAATACAAATTCAGTGTATGCAAACTTCTGACACACTGGGAATGTGATGAAAGAAATAAAAGTTGAAATAAATTATGCTCTCTATTATTTTTCTGACATTTCACATTCTTAGAATAAAGTAGTGATCCTAACTGACATAAGACAGGGATTTCTTTATTTGGATTAAATGTCAGGAATTGTGAAAAACTGAGTTTTAATGTATTTGGCTGAGGTGTATGTAAACCTCCAACTTCAACTGTATTCACTTTCTAGCTCTAGTCTTTCTCTCTCTGTCTCCCCCTTCTCCCTCTCTCTCTCCCCCTGCTCCCTCTCTCTCTCCCCCTGCTCCCTCTCTCTCTCCCCCTGTTCCCTCTCTCTCCTTACTCCTTCACTCCCTCTCTCTCTCCCCCTGCTCCCTCTCTCTCTCCCCCTGTTCCCTCTCTCTCTCTTACTCCTTCACTCTCTCTCTCTCCCCTTCTCCCCCCCCTGTTCCCTCTCCCTCCTTACTCCTTCACTCTCTCTCTCTCTCCCCCGCTCCCTCTGCTCTCTCCCCCTGCTCCCTCTCTCTCCTCCTGTTCCCTCTCTCTCCTTACTCCTTCACTCTCTCTCTCTCCCCCTTCTCCCCCTGTTCCCTCTCCCTCCTTACTCCTTCACTCTCTCTCTCTCTCTCCCTTCTCCCTCTGCTCTCTCCCCCCGCTCCCTCTCTCTCCTCCTGTTCCCTCTCTCTCCCCCTGTTCCCTCTCTCTCCCCCTTCTCCCTCCCTCTCTCCCCTCCTGCTCCCTCCCCCTTCTCCCTCTCTCTCTCCCCCTGCTCCCTCTCTCTCCTTACTCCTTCACTCTCTCCCCTCCTTCTCCTCTCTGCTCTCTCCCCCTGCTCCCTCTCTCTCCCCCTGCTCCCTCTCTCTCCCCCTGCTCCCTCTGCTCTCTCCCCCTGCTCCCTCTGCTCTCTCCCCTGCTACCTCTGCTCTCTCCCCCTGCTCCCTCTCTCTCCCCCTGCTCCCTCTCTCTCCCCCTGCTCCCTCTGCGCTCTCCCCCTGTTCCCTCTCTCTCCCCCTGTTCCCTCTCTCTCCTTACTCCTTCACTCTCTCCCCCCGTCTCCCTCTGCTCTCTCTCCTTACTCCTTCCCTCTCCCTCTCTCTCCCCCCTTCTCCCTCTGCTCTCTCCCCTGTTCCCTCTCTCTCCTTACTCCTTCACTCTCTCTCTCCCCCTTCTCCCTCTGCTCTCACCCCCTGCTCCCTCTCTCTCCCCCTGTTCCCTCTCTCTCCTTACTCCTTCACTCTCTCTTTCTCTCCTCCCTCTCTCCTTATTATACTCTCTCTTTCTCTCTCTTGTCCCTCCCAGAGGTATTGGATCAGTCTGTATTTTCATTAGATGGGGGAGGGAGGCTTGACGTGGGTCTCAGCGAGCCTTTGATATCCAACATGGTCGCCCAATAACAACAGAATCAATCAAAATAAAAAACAAATTGAGGGTGGAAAAAGTGACGGGTAAAAGGTAACAGATTTCGTGGCCTGGTCACCACGGGTTTACCACACGCACGCACGCACGCACGCACGCACGCACGCACGCGCACAGCACAGCACAGCACAGCACAGCACAGCACAGCACAGCACAGCACAGCACAGCACAGCACAGCACAGCACAGCACAGCACAGCACAGCACAGCACAGCACAGCACAGCACAGCACAGCACAGCACACACACACACACACACACACACACACACACACACACACACACACACACACACACACACACACACACACACACACACACACACACACACACACACACACACACACACACACACACACACACACTGCCAGTGTCACCATAATCACAGACTTAATTACCATGTGCGGCGGGTGTGTTTTCTTTCGGGTAAACTGTGTGTGTCTGCACATACTGTGTGTGTCCTGAACACACTCTGCCAGCGAAGGGACCCCACCCTGGTCTCCCCAGCTAGCTCTAATTACAACGTCTGGCCTAGGAGCATGTTTCTCCTGGCTTTAAACTAACTCCTGATAGAAACACTCTGTTATTACATCTTCTCTGGTGTGTGTGCGTGTCTGCTTTCTAGTGTGTGTTTTCTTTTGCAATCTAGAAGGGGGCAATTTTTTTTAACTGCATAATATAATAATAATACCAACTGGTAATTCATTAAAGGGTTTAATGAGCGGAGCCGAGATCAAACAATAAACGGGTGCTTTATTTTGACGTGCCACCCGCCATTAAAGGGGAAGTGTAATGAAAACATATGGCTATGGGGGTAATGGACTGGTGCTGTATCTTAAAGGGATACTATGTGATTGGGGCCTCATTGCCAGCATCCCGAAGTATCCCTTTAAAACCACCACTCCTTTAATAACACACATTGTATAATGCCGCCATAGGTTGGGCTTGGGTCAATAGTTAGCTATGGTGGCACAAGTACTGCCAATCCACCTTATTGACTGAAACACCTCAACAGAACCTTTGCTATAGAACCTTTGTTACATACTTTTGTAATGTCATGGCTGTGCAGTTTGATGTTGTACGGGAACGGTGTGGAGACTGGAGAGGCGTGAGTGTGTGTGTGTCTGATCTGGATAAGGAGCCGACAACTCTGAGTAATCCAACAGATATGAGAGAGAGCTCGGTCTGCAATATCCACTAAACCACCTAAACCAATACACTACCTCCATCCAAACAAATAGGCTGAAAACACAGCAACAGACTACACTGTTATACTTGTTGGTATCCAGATCAACTGTTACAGACAGCTAAGGCTGCAGCTCAGTGTGTGTGTGTGTGTGTGGGGGGGGAGGGGGTGTGCATGTGTGTTCAGCTAATAACCGCAGGCTACAGTCAACCCCATGACCCTGCTACCACCTCCGACTGGATTTGGTGTGCACCAACATCACATAGTGTAAACATCTCTAAAAGGAATATCTAGACTCAAATCACCACGCAGGAAGATTTTAGAGTCATGCCAAATGTGGTTGGGGAGGAAAAAAAGGTCTTCTACAGTATCTCTCTGGGGATAAACCTTAGCTTAACTTACAACTTTGATTTGAATAGATTTCACGATTGATATTCGTCTGAAAAAGCTTACAGGACCTATTCTGTTTGACACACGGAAAGGGCGATCAAGTGCTCCAGTGTCATCACTCGGTGAGAGTTCCGCGTCAGACTGACAACTCAACTATTTTCTTCTGGTCCTTTGTGTTAGTAGAACCCGTCCTATGTATTGGGTTCTGGGACCTGAAGAATTTCCGTCTCTGGTTTCATGGTTTCATCCAGACACTGAGGACCACTGTCTCATTGTGCTCCAACTGAACACACTTGGCTAACCTTTATTTGGTCTTCTGCTTTCATTCTTTCTCCTCTGTGGAACAGCGAGCACACAATAGCGTGTTATTCCCAAGCCACATGACAGCCAAGTGTGTGTATGTGTATGTCTGCGTGCATCTCACGTATTATCCCAAGCCACATGACAGCCAAGTGTGTGTGTGTGTATGTCTGCGTGCATCTCACGTATTATCCCAAGCCACATGACAGCCAAGTGTGTGTGTGTGTAATCCAAAGTACTTTCCTTAGCAAGACTGTTCTCTTCCAAGGAGGACTCTAGTGGACATGTCTGTTACCAGTTATAGCAGCTCTCTGTGACTGACTGCTTTAGTACGGCTTTGTGTTAGTGCTGGGTTCCTTTTACTGTTCCACACACACACACACACACACACACACACACACACACACACACACACACACACACACACACACACACACACACACACACACACACACACACACACACACACACACACACACACACACACACACACACACACACACACACCCCTTGTGAAGGCCCCTGGGGTATAGCTGTCCGACCCCTGCGTCCCTTTATAAAACGCTAACCTCCTTCACCACCCGCCTCTTGTTGCATGAGCTCTGAAGCTTTATAGTTCTGCTCATAACAACCGGAGCTAATTCAAATCAGGACCCGGATCGTTTGGGGACTGGCTGGGCTGGGGCACGATGCCTGTTACTGTGTGCTTGTCTCTGTGTGTGTATGAGAGAGTTTGTGAGTCTTTCTGTGTATTATGTGTGTGCCTGTGTCTGATTGCTTGCGTTTCTCAGTGTGTGTTTGCGTTACTGTCTGTGTGTGTTTATGTCTAAGTGTCTCTGTGTGTGTGTGTTTATGTCTGTATGTGTGTGTTTGTCTGTGTGTTTATATCTGTGTTTGTCTATTTGTGTATGTCTGTATGTGTTTATGTGTGTTTATGTCTGTGTGTGTTTGTATATGTGTGTGTCTATGTGTGTATGTGTTTATGTGTGTTTATGTCTGTGTTTTTATGTCTGTGTTTGTTTATATATGTGTGTGTCTATGTGTTTATGTCTGTGTGTGTCTATTTGTGTTTATGCCTGTGTGTGTCTGTGTTTATGTCTGTGTGTGTTTATGTCTGTGCGTGTCTGTGTTTATGTATGTGTGTGTCTGTGTTTATGTCTGTGTGTGTTTATGTCTGTGCGTGTCTGTGTTTATGTATGTGTGTGTCTGTGTTTATGTCTGTGTGTGTTTATGTCTGTGCGTGTCTGTGTTTATGTATGTGTGTGTCTGTGTTTATGTCTGTGTGTGTCTGTTTATCTTTGTTTGTGTTTATGTCTGTGCGTGTTTATGTCTGTGTGTGTTTGTCTGTACGTGTTTATGTCTGTGTGTGTTTATGTCTGCGTGTGTTTATGTCTGCGTGTGTTTATGTCTGTGCATGCTGTGTTTATATCTGTGTGTGTGTCTGTGTGTGTCTGTGTGTGTGTGTCTGTGTGTGTTTATGTCTGTACGTGTTTATGCCAGTGCATGCCTATGTGTGTCTGTGTTTATGTCTGTGTTTATGTCTGTGCGTGTCTGTGTTTATGTCTGTGTGTGTCTGTGTGTGTTTCTGTGTTTGTGTCTGTGTTTATGTCTGTGTTTATGTCTGTGTTTATGTCTGTGCGTGTCTGTGTGTGTGTCTGTGTTTATGTCTGCGTGTGTCTGTGTTTATGTCTGTGCGTGTTTGTGTTTATGTCTGCGTGTGTCTGTGTTTATGTCTGTGTTTATGTCTGTGTTTATGTCTGTGCGTGTCTGTGTTTATGTCTGTGTGTGTGTCTGTGTTTATGTCTGTGTGTGTCTGTGTTTATGTCTGTGTGTGTCTGTGTTTATGTCTGCGTTTATGTCTGCGTGTGTCTGTGTTTATGTCTGCGTGTGTCTGTGTTTATGTCTGTGTGTGTCTGTGTTTATGTCTGCGTGTGTCTGTGTTTATGTCTGTGTTTATGTCTGTGTTTATGTCTGTGCGTGTCTGTGTGTATTGTTTGGCTGATGGTGCAGGCAGCCTCATTAAAGTAGTGCTTTAGACTGAAGGAGTGCCAGAGAAGAGAAGAGGGGACAGACATTGGGCCAAGAGGAATCAAAGTCTATCTGGCCACACAGGAGAGTTGAGAGAGATAGGGTGAGAGAGGGAAGGAGGGAGGGAGGGTGAGAGAGAGAGAGATACAGAGAGGACTCGTGTGTATCAGCTTTACTGAAGATGCTCTTCTGCACAGATTGGCCTGTGATACTGCCATAATGGTAAACCCTGGGTTTTGATCTATGAATGAGTCTGTGCACGTGTGTGTGTGAGACCCTCGTAACAATTCACACAGTGTCTGGCACAGCTAGAAAGACTATACATGGATTTAAATGCTCTCTCTCTTCATCAAGGCTTCTCCTCTTTGAACGAAACAAAGAGCATCTGTGCAGACAGTTAGAAAATGGCTAGACCTTGTATTCACTGGGCTGTTAAAGGTGTGCTTTTATATTTCAAGTACTGAAGGTCGGCTCAGCTTTTTGTGAGGCCTCCCGTTCCAACTGAGTTGGCTGTTTGAGGTCCCGGTAAAGCTTGGGTGAAGCAGTGTGGGGTGTTATAGGGCATTAAAAAACGGGTTGTTTGGATCCTGGATTCTGGTTGGTTGTGGGACAACAAGTCCCGCAAAATACCATGATGTGTTACTGTCATAATTCCATTGTCCACAGCCCAAGTAGGAAATTCATAAACGTCATCTCCCTCGGGGAGAAAAGATACACATCATTTACAGTACAGGAGAGTTGAACAGGCGAGTTGAACGGGAGGTTGAACAGATGAGTTGAACAGGAGAGTTGAACATGAGAGTTGAACAGGAGAGTTGAACATGAGAGTTGAACAGGAGAGTTGAACAGGAGAGTTGAACAGGAGAGTTGAACATGAGAGTTGAACAGGAGAGTTGAACAGATGAGTTGAACAGATGAGGGTACTGAGTGGGTCTGTGGAGAGGGGTAGTGAGCTGGAAGTCTAGTGAACTGGACGAACCCTAGCTGACCGTGTTGTGAGGTGTGTGTACAGTGGGTGTTTGATGTACTGTAGGTATCCTTTCTCCTCTGTCACCTCACTTGAGTCTTAGGTATAACGGGTTTGTGGAAAAGTGTGTGTATTCAGTACAACTAGTCTGGGTTTCGGATCGTGTGTGTGTGTGTGTATATGATGATGATAATGCGTGTATGACGATGATAATGTGTAATGGTGATGATAATGTGTGTATGATGACGATAATGTGTGTATGATGATGATAATGTGTGTATGATGACGATAATGCGTGTATGACGATGATAATGTGTAATGGTGATGATAATGTGTGTATGATGACGATAATGTGTGTATGATGATGATAATGTGTGTATGATGACGATAATGTGTGTATGATGATGATTTGTGTATGATGATGATGATAATGTGTGTATGATGATGGTAATGTGTGTATGATGATGATAATGTGTGTATGATGATGTGTGTATGATGGTGATAATGTGTGTATGGTGATGATGATAATGTGTGTATAATGATGGTAATGTGTGTATGATGATGGTAATGTGTGTATGAGGATGATAATGTGTATATGGTGATGATTTGTGTGTGATGATGATGATAATGTGTGTATGATGATGGTAATGTGTTTATGATGATGATAATGTGTGTATGATGATGATTTGTGTATGATGATAATGTGTGTATGATGATGTGCATGTCTCACCTGTGTCTCAGGTATGATGGGCCCATCCTCTGGTGAGGACCTGAAGCAGGTAGAGAGGGGAGAGGCCACGATGACAGGACTGGGCCTGATGAAACCACTCAGGTCACAGCTGGGGATGTCATTCTCCTCCTGCAATACGATTCAATATGAAGACGAGTCAATACGAGTAATACAATTCAATATAATTGAATACGATGAAATACAATTCAATATGAGTCAATACAATTCAATATGAGTCACTGTGAGTCAATACAATTCAATATGATTCAATACAATTCAGTTCAATATGATTCAACATAATTAAATAAAATACAAAAGAATTCAATAACATTCAATACAATTCAACATGATCTAATTTAATTCAATTAAACACAATTCAATTGAATTTTTCAACTATATTTCACCTTCTTCATGACCAGGGTGTCCATGACATAGAAGACGTTCCAGGGGATCCACACGGTGCGGTACTGTATCAGGAACGGAGCACGCTCGAAACCCAGGGTCAGACTGGCCCCACCGTTGGTCAACAGGTCAAACCTGGAGAGATGGAGAGAGATGAGGTTAGAGGTGGAGAGAGATGGGGTTAGAGGTGGAGAGAGATGGAGAGAGATGGGGTTAGATGTAGAGAGAGATGGAGAGAGATTGGGTTAGAGGTGGAGAGAGATGGGGTTAGAGGTGGAGAGAGATGGGGTTAGAGGTGGAGAGAGATGGGGTTAGAGGTTGAGAGAGATGGAGAGAGATGGGTTTAGAGGTGGAGAGAGATGGAGAGAGATGGGTTTAGAGGTGGAGAGAGATGGGGTTAGAGGTGGAGAGAGATGGAGAGAGATGGAGAGAGATGGAGAGAGATGGGTTTAGAGGTGGAGAGAGATGGAGTGAGATGGGGTTAGAGGTGGAGAGAGATGGAGAGAGATGGGGAGAGATGGGGAGAGATGGAGTGAGATGGAGTGAGATGGGGTTAGAGGTGGAGAGAGATGGAGAGAGATGGGGAGAGAAAGTGGAGAGAGGTGGAGAGAGATGGAGAGAGATGGGTTTAGAGGTGGAGAGAGATGGAGTGAGATGGGGAGAGAGATGGAGAGAGATGGGGTTAGAGGTGGTGACGGAAACACACAGGCATGTACATTCACACAGAGAGACAGGCGGACGAACGGATGGACAGACACACACAGGCACGCACACACATCCCCCTTCAGCCCACACACACAATCAGTAGAAAGGACATTTTACATGTTTACACATTTCCTCCTGGTTGTTCTTGGGCCCTGGAGACAGAGATCTCTGTATCTTTGACACTGATGGAGGTAGAGTGAGGATGAAGGGTGATCAGACTGTCCTGTTCTAATTGTCTCTCCTGTCTAGTATGTCTAACCTGAGGCTCTCTCTCTTTTCCTGCTCCCTCTCCCTGCTATATCTCTCCCTCTTCCTTTCTCAGAACAAAACATGTTTCTGTTCTTTCTCCTGTACTGAAAATAAGATGATGGGGCCAATTATTATTGGATGTGTGTGTGTGTGTGTGTGGTGAGAGAGAGCTTTGTTTGGCTAGCTAACTTTGTCTTTTAACATGTAGCAGGCCTATAGGGAGAGCCATCTGAGTGGAAGAGAGGGAAGGTCCCCTAAGTCCTGTCCTATATTCTGTGTCTGGAGGGGGCTGGTGGGGTGAAGTGTGAAGACATACACGCAACACGTACAGAAAGTGCATAGATAAAAGAACACACTCATGCAAGCACAGGCAAGCAGTGACACCAGCATCCAATCTGTTATGACCAGATATATTGTTATTTACACTACATGGCCAAAGGTATGTGAACACCTTCTCGTCAAACATCTCATTCCACAATCATGGGCATTAATATGGTCCCCCCCTTTGCTTCCTCCATTCAGCCACAAGACCATTAGTGAGGTCGGGTACTGATGTTGGGCGATTAGGCCTGGCTCGCAGTTGGGGTTCCAATTAATCCCAAAGGTGTTCGATGGGGTTAAGGTCAGGGCTCTGTGCAGGCCAGTCAAGTTCTTCCACGCAGATCTCGACAAACCATTTCTGTACGGACCTCACAGGGGCATTGTCATGCTGAAACAGGAAAAGGCCTTCCCCAAGTTGGAAGCACAGCATCGTCTAGATAAAATGTCATTGTATGCTGTAGCATTAAGATTTCCCTTCACTGGAACTAAGAGGCCAAGCCTGAACCATGAAAAACAGCCCCAGACCATTATTCCTTCTCCGCCAAACTTTACAGTTGGCTCTATGCATTCGGGCAGGTAGCATTCTCCTGGAATCCGCCAAACACAGATTAATCCGTCAGACTGCCAGATGGTGAAGCGTGATTCATCACTTCAGAGAACAAGTTTCCACTGCTCCAGAGTCCAATGGCGGTGAGTTTTACACCACTCCAGCCGACTCTTGGTATTGCGCATGATGATCTTAGGCTTGTGTGCGGCTGCTCAGCCATGGAAACCCATTTTATGAAGCTCCCAACGAACAGTTCTTGTGCTGACGTTGCTTCCAGAGGCAGTTTGGATTTTTACGTGCTACGCACTTCAGCGGTTCCGTTCTGTGAGCTTGTGCGGCCTACCACTTCGCGGATGAGCTGGTGTTACTCCTAGACGTCTCCACTTCACAATAACAACACCTACAGTTGCCCGGGGCAGCTTTAGCAGGGCAGAAATTTGACAAACTGACTTGTTGGAAAGGTGTCATCCTACGACAGTGCCACGTTCAAAGTCACTGAGCTCTTCAGTAAGGCCATTCTACTGCCAATGTTTGACTATTCATTTATTTTTGACCTTTTTAATTTCACCATTATTTAATTAGGCAAGTCAGTTAGGAACAAATTCTTATTGAAATGACAGCCTAGGAACAGTGGGTTAACTGCCTTATTCAGGGGCAGAACGACAGATTTTTACCTTGACAGGTCGGGGATTTGATCCACCAACCTTTCAGTTACTGGCCCAATGCTCTAACCACTAGGCTACCTGTGGTCTTTCTGGGTAAAACTCTAAGAGCTTTGATTGTCTATTTTAGCAGTGGCATGGCAGTATATTCTGTCTATTTTAGCAGTGGCATGGCAGTATATTCAGTCTATTTTAGCAGTGGCATGGCAGTATATTCAGTCTATTTTAGCAGTGGCATGGCAGTATATTCAGCCTATTTTAGCAGTGGCATGGCAGTATATTCTGTCTATTTTAGCAGTGGCATGGCAGTATATTCAGTCTATTTTATCAGTGGCATGGCAGTATATTCTGTCTATTTTAGCAGTGGCATGGCAGTATATTCTGTCTATTTTAGCAGTGGCATGGCAGTATATTCAGTCTATTATATCAGTGGCATGGCAGTATATTCAGTCTATTTTATCAGTGGCATGGCAGTATATTCAGCCTATTTTATCAGTGGCATGGCAGTATATTCAGTCTATTATATCAGTGGCATGGCAGTATATTCAGTCTATTTTATCAGTGGCATGGCAGTATATTCAGTCTATTTTATCAGTGGCATGGCAGTATATTCAACCTATTTTAGCAGTGGCATGGCAGTATATTCAGTCTATTTTAGCAGTGGCATGGCAGTATATTCAGTCTATTTTATCAGTGGCATGGCAGTATATTCAGCCTATTTTAGCAGTGGCATGGCAGTATATTCTGTCTATTTTAGCAGTGGCATGGCAGTATATTCAGTCTATTATATCAGTGGCATGGCAGTATATTCAGTCTATTTTAGCAGTGGCATGGCAGTATATTCAGTCTATTATATCAGTGGCATGGCAGTATATTCAGTCTATTATATCAGTGGCATGGCAGTATATTCAGTCTATTTTATCAGTGGCATGGCAGTATATTCAGCCTATTTTATCAGTGGCATGGCAGTATATTCAGTCTATTATATCAGTGGCATGGCAGTATATTCAGTCTATTTTATCAGTGGCATGGCAGTATATTCAGTCTATTTTATCAGTGGCATGGCAGTATATTCAACCTATTTTAGCAGTGGCATGGCAGTATATTCAGTCTATTTTAGCAGTGGCATGGCAGTATATTCAGTCTATTTTATCAGTGGCATGGCAGTATATTCAGCCTATTTTAGCAGTGGCATGGCAGTATATTCTGTCTATTTTAGCAGTGGCATGGCAGTATATTCAGTCTATTATATCAGTGGCATGGCAGTATATTCTGTCTATTTTAGCAGTGGCATGGCAGTATATTCAGTCTATTTTAGCAGTGGCATGGCAGTATATTCAGTCTATTTTATCAGTGGCATGGCAGTATATTCAACCTATTTTAGCAGTGGCATGGCAGTATATTCAGTCTATTTTAGCAGTGGCATGGCAGTATATTCAGTCTATTTTATCAGTGGCATGGCAGTATATTCAGTCTATTTTAGCAGTGGCATGGCAGTATATTCTGTCTATTTTAGCAGTGGCATGGCAGTATATTCAGTCTATTTTATCAGTGGCATGACAGTATATTCAGCCTATTTTAGCAGTGGCATGGCAGTATATTCTGTCTATTTTAGCAGTGGCATGGCAGTATATTCAGCCTATTACAACAACATAAATGATTCCATTTCATTTAGTCTATATAGTAACAGGGGCATGGCATGGTGGCTGGATACATTGCAACCTGCAGTGTGGAAGATCGTGCAACATCATGTATTCAATTTGCCACAGCGGTCGCCATCACACACCTATTGCAATCTAGCAGCTTAGCCTCGCCCTAGAGATCCAACCTATTACACTCCCAGCAATCACACAGAGCCTCCTCTCAATGAGGCAGGGAGCACCAAATATCACGGCTTGCACTTTTGCCCTTAACGCCACTGCTTTACAATCTAATTGGGCGCAGGTGGTATAATAAAAGGTACTGATGGGGATGGGGCCTGGGAGTGATTGCGCCTCTGTCCCAAATGGCATCCTATTCCTTATCTAGTGCCCTACTTTTGACCAGACCCCTATGGGAAGTAAGTAGTGCACTATATAGAGAATAGGGTGCTATTTGTGACTTGACCTGAGTTTCCTATATCCTGGTTGGTGTCGAGGAGGGTTGCAGGAACACTCGCTGTAATAACACCGGAGTGGGGGGCAGGGTGTAGTGGAGGTGTGTGTGTGTGTGTTTGTGTGTGCCCTACGCTAGAATGACGCAGGCTAATTGATTCTTCCTTTGTATAACAAATGCATTTTAATCAGCCCCCCAGTTCACATTTAAATGGCGCGGGGTGGGGGGGTTGTGTGTGTGTGTGAGAGAGAGAAAGAGTGTGTGTTTTTTCATTGGGGGGAAGCTACTGAGATTTTTTGCATGAGTGAGACGATTTTGGGAGATCTGTGAGACAGAGTCGTAGAGTGACGGGAGAAGAAGCACGTTGCAGTTTCTCTCTCTTTTCTCTCTCTCACACACTCACCGATGAACAGAAAAACATCCACGCATATATGCACACACAGACACACTCATGATGATTCAATCAACAACTCCTGAAAACACAACATAAATCAAATACTGTATGAGGTGTCAGTGGTGAGGAAGACCAGAGTCAGTGGTGTGTGTGTGTGTGTGTACGTGGACCTACATGCCGTCCTTGCGCGTGACGGTGTATCCGTGGTCGGGGTAGTGGACGAAGGTAACATTGACTCCTATGAGGGGGGTTCCGTCTGCCGTCAGGACTTGGCCTCTGATGATGGACACCAGGCTGGGGAGAAACAACACGTAGAGATGATCTACTTAGAGACGTTGTTATTTTGTACACTGCAGCTTTGAGACGCCGCAGAGACAGAGATAGAGATATCCTGAGATATACATCACACAAGAGGACTGACAGGAAATAACAAACTAGACAACATTCATTCAGCACATTCATAAACACCACAGTATGACACAGTACAGTGCTACGTGCAAATCTTGGCCTCGGTCAACTAACCAATTCCCTTCTCTGGTCACCACTATGCACACACGAAATCACTTGTGATCCAGACACACACCCACCCTGGCTCGCTGTGGACCATTTAGATTAGTTTATAGTCAATGGGTCTGGTCCAGTGGAGACATCTACTATGTGTGTGTGTGTGTGTGTGTGTGTGTGTGTGTGTGTGTGTGTGTGTGTGTGTGTGTGTGTGTGTGTGTGTGTGTGTGTGTGTGTGTGTGTGTGTGTGTGTGTGTGTGTGTGTGTGTGTGTGTGCGCAGGGGGAGGGTAGCTAGATTTACTTATAGCTCTCCTTCCCAGGTCATTACAGCTCTCACTGAGTGCTAATCAGTAGCGGAGCATTGAATCACCCTGTAGAGAGAAAGAGAGACACACACACAACCCCCCCCCACCAGCACTATCCTTTACAACAGTCTGAGAGGATGCCAGACAGTACAGTTGAAGTCCCCCCTCCCTCTTCCCCTTCTATAGTGTAAACATGCCATAAATTACCCAGCGTCCTCGCTTCATTAATACCTGTATGTGTGTGTGTGTGTGTGTGTGTGTGGGGGGTTGCATAATGCAGCTGTAATTTATGCCTTCCATTTGCTTAGGGAGGTTGTCTGAGTGTCTGTCACTGTAAAACAATGGTTGTCTCCCAAATGGCACCCTATTCCCTATATAGTGCACTACCTTTGACCAAAAGTGGTTCACTATATAGGGAATAGGGTGCCAGTTTGGACGCACTCATACCCAGTTGTCACCAATCAGGTGTCTGCGTGTTTCTAAGAGCATGTTCAATAGATGCTATCATTACTCTGGTACTGTCATTACTCTGGTATTATCATTACTCAGGTATTATCATTACTCAGGTATTATCATTACTCTGGTACTGTCATTACTCTGGTACTGTCATTACTCTGGTATTATCATTACTCTGGTATTGTCATTATTCTGGTATTATCATTACTCTGGTATTATCATTACTCTGGTATGATCATTACTCTGGTATGATCATTACTCTGGTATGATCATTACTCTGGTATGATCATTACTCTGGTATTATCATTACTCTGGTATTATCATTACTCTGGTATTGTCATTACTCTGGTATTGTCATTACTCTGGTATTATCATTACTCTGGTATTGTCATAACTCTGGTATTATCATTACTCTGGTACTATCATTACTCTGGTACTATCATTACGTATTATCACTACTCTGGTTTTATCATTACGTACTATCATTACTCTGGTATTATCATTACTCTGGTATTATCATTATGTATTATCACCACTCTGGTATTATCATTACTCTAGTATTATCATTATGTATTATCACTACTCTGGTATTATCATTACTCTGGTATTATCATTACTCTGGTATTATCATTACTCTGGTATTATCATTACTCTGGTATTATCATTACTCTGGTATTATCATTACTCTGGTATTATCATTACGTACTATCATTACTCTGGTACTATCATTACGTATTATCACTACTCTGGTTTTATCATTACGTACTATCATTACTCTGGTATTATCATTACTCTGGTATTATCATTATGTATTATCACTACTCTGGTATTATCATTACTCTAGTATTATCATTATGTATTATCACTACTCTGGTATTATCATTACTCTGGTATTATCATTACTCTGGTATTATCATTACTCTAGTATTATCATTATGTATTATCACTATCATTACTCTGGTATTATCATTATGTATTATCACTACTCTGGTATTATCATATCATTATATTACTCTAGTATTATCATTAGGTATTATCACTACTCTGGTTTTATCATTATGTACTATCATTACTCTGGTACTATCATTACGTATTATCACTACTCTGGTATTATCATTACTCTAGTATTATCATTACTCTAGTATTATCATTACACTCTGGTATTATCATTACTCTGGTATTATCATTACTCTGGTATTATCATTATGCTAGTATTATCATTACTCTGGTACTATCATTACTCTGGTATTATCATTACTCACTATTATCTTATGTATTATCACTACTCTGGTATTATCATTACTCTGGTATTATCATTACTCTGGTACTATCATTACTCTAGTATTATCATTATGTATTATCACTACTCTGGTTTTATCATTACTCTAGTATTATCATTACTCTAGTATTATCATTACTCTAGTATTATCATTACTCTGGTATTATTACATTATCATTACTAGTATTATCATTATGTATTATCACTACTCTGGTTTTATCATTACGTATATCATTACTCTGGTACTATCATTACTCTGGTATTATCATTATGTATTATCACTACTCTGGTATTATCATTACTCTAGTATTATCATTATGTATTATCACTACTCTGGTATTATCATTACTCTGGTATTATCATTACTCTGGTATTATCATTACTCTGGTATTATCATTACTCTGGTATTATCATTATGTATTATCACTACTCCGGTATTATCATTACTCTAGTATTATCATTAGGTATTATCACTACTCTGGTTTTATCATTATGTACTATCATTACTCTGGTACTATCATTACGTATTATCACTACTCTGGTATTATCATTACTCTAGTATTATCATTACTCTAGTATTATCATTACTCTAGTATTATCATTACGTATTATCACTACTCTGGTATTATCATTACTCTGGTATTATCATTACTCTGGTATTATCATTACGCTAGTATTATCATTACTCTGGTACTATCATTACTCTGGTATTATCATTATTATTATCATTATGTATTATCACTACTGGTATTATCATTACTCTGGTATTATCATTACTCTGGTACTATCATTACTCTAGTATTATCATTATGTATTATCACTACTCTGGTTTTATCATTACTCTAGTATTATCATTACTCTAGTATTATCATTACTCTAGTATTATCATTACTCTAGTATTATCATTACTCTAGTATTATCATTACTCTGGTATTGTCATAACTCTGGTATTATCATTACTCTGGTACTATCATTACTCTGGTACTATCATTACGTATTATCACTACTCTGGTTTTATCATTACGTACTATCATTACTCTGGTATTATCATTACTCTGGTATTATCATTATGTATTATCACTACTCCGGTATTATCATTACTCTAGTATTATCATTAGGTATTATCACTACTCTGGTTTTATCATATCATTTACTCTGGTATTCATCATTATCACTACTCTGGTATTATCATTACTCTAGTATTATCATTACTCTAGTATTATCATTACTCTAGTATTATCATTACTCTGGTATTATCATTACTCTGGTATTTATCATTACATTACGCTAGTATTATCATTACTCTGGTATTATCATTACTCTGGTATTATCATTACTCTACTATTATCATTATGTATTATCACTACTCTGGTATTATCATTACTCTGGTATTATCATTACTCTGGTATATCATTACTCTAGTATTATCATTATGTATTATCACTACTCTGGTTTTATCATTACTCTAGTATTATCATTACTCTAGTATTATCATTACTCTAGTATTATCATTACTCTAGTATTATCATTACTCTAACTCTGGTATTATCATTACTCTGGTACTATCATTACTCTGGTACTATCATTACGTATTATCACTACTCTGGTTTTATCATTATCATTACTCTGGTATTATCATTACTCTGGTATTATCATTATGTATTATCACTACTCTGGTATTATCATTACTCTAGTATTATCATTATGTATTATCACTACTCTGGTATTATCATTACTCTGGTATTATCATTACTCTGTATCATTACTCATTATCATTACTCTGGTATTATCATTACTCTGGTATTATCATTACTCTGGTATTATCATTACTCTGGTATTATCATTACGTACTATCATTACTCTGGTACTATCATTACTCTGGTACTATCATTACGTATTATCACTACTCTGGTTTTATCATTACGTACTATCATTACTCTGGTATTATCATTATGTATTATCACTACTCTGGTATTATCATTACTCTAGTATTATCATTATGTATTATCACTACTCTGGTATTATCATTACTCTGGTATTATCATTATGTATTATCACTACTCTGGTATTATCATTACTCTGGTATTATCATTACTCTAGTATTATCATTAGGTATTATCACTACTCTGGTTTTATCATTATGTACTATCATTACTCTGGTACTATCATTACGTATTATCACTACTCTGGTATTATCATTACTCTAGTATTATCATTACTCTAGTATTATCATTACTCTAGTATTATCATTACGTATTATCACTACTCTGGTATTATCATTACTCTGGTATTATCATTACTCTGGTATTATCATTACTCTGGTATTATCATTATGCTAGTATTATCATTACTCTGGTACTATCATTACTCTGGTATTATCATTACTCTACTATTATCATTATGTATTATCACTACTCTGGTATTATCATTACTTATCATTACTCTGGTATTTACTCTAGTATTATCATTATGTATTATCACTACTCTGGTTTTATCATTACTGGTATTATCATTACTCTAGTATTATCATTACTCTGGTATTATCATATTATCATTATGTATTATCTGGTTTTATTTATCATTACTCTGGTACTATCATTACTCTGGTATTATCATTATGTATTATTACTCTGGTATTATCATTACTCTAGTATTATCATTATGTATTATCACTACTCTGGTATTATCATTACTCTGGTATTATCATTACTCTGGTATTATCATTACTCTGGTATTATCATTATGTATTATCACTACTCTGGTATTATCATTACTCTAGTATTATCATTAGGTATTATCACTACTCTGGTTTTATCATTATGTACTATCATTACTCTGGTACTATCATTACGTATTATCACTACTCTGGTATTATCATTACTCTAGTATTATCATTACTCTAGTATTATCATTACTCTAGTATTATCATTATCATTACTCTGGTATTATCATTACTCTGGTATTATCATTACGCTAGTATTATCATTACTCTGGTACTATCATTACTCTGGTATTATCATTACTCTACTATTATCATTATGTATTATCACTACTCTGGTATTATCATTACTCTGGTATTATCATTACTCTGGTACTATCATTACTCTAGTATTATCATTATGTATTATCACTACTCTGGTTTTATCATTACTCTAGTATTATCATTACTCTAGGTATTATCATTACTCTGGTACTATCATTACTCTTACTCTATTTATCATTATGTATTATCACTACTCTGGTATTATCATTACTCTGGTATTATCATTACTCTGGTACTATCATTACTCTAGTATTATCATTATGTATTATCACTACTCTGGTTTTATCATTACTCTAGTATTATCATTACTCTAGTATTATCATTACTCTAGTATTATCATTACTCTAGTATTATCATTACTCTGGTACTATCATTACTGGTATTATCATTATGTATTATCACTACTCTGGTTTTATCATTACCTACTATCATTACTCTGGTACTATCATTACTCTGGTACTATCATTACTCTAGTATTATCATTATGTATTATCATTACTCTGGTTTTATCATTACGTACTATCATTACTCTGGTACTATCATTACTCTGGTACTGTCATTACACTGGTATTGTCATTACTCTGGTACTATCATTACTCTGGTACTATCATTACTCTGGTACTATCATTACTCTGGTGCATGACGGAATGAAACCTTTAGTTAACCCTTAATCTTTCCCCTCCCACTGGCACACACCTCTCTCTCATAATAAGCATGACAATGGTTGCTGTGGGCAACAGGCAGCGCCTCAGTAACTGACAGGTGATATTTCCTTTTTTTAAATGGTTGCATGTCAAGGAATGTGCCATGGAGTTAGAATGTGTCAGTGTCGTCACCAAAAGCATCAGTGTCACTGTCACCTCTGTAAAACACAAGGTATTCATTTTCCTCTAAATAACATCTGTACACGCTGTACTGGCACTGATTGTCACGTCCATGTCTGCTGAATGACATTCCTTTTCTGGCAATAAAGGTTTTAATTCATTCAGAATTGAGGATGTTGTCTTTTACCCTGAGTTTTTAAACACTGGGCTGGACACCACAGTCCAGGATGTCCTCCATGTAATTCTTATCAGACAGATTCGTCTCTAGCCGCCAGCTGGCCTCTCACCAAAGTCATTCAAGGATACCGCTTCAGCTCGCCCCCGGGGCTCCACAGCTGTGACCCGGCACCTGGGATTTGAACCCTCAACCCTGCTAACCCCAGTCAGAGGACCAATTAACCGGGCCCTTGACCACGAGACCACAACATCACTACACAGAACAGGGCCATAAGGGGAGTCGACAGAGCCAAGACCAACTAGTCCCTGAGCGTTAATCCGCTTGAAATCTGTGTGCAATATAAAAACACGGAGGGAAGGACCTCAAACAAGAAAGAGGTTGGGGGTCGGTCTTCCTGCTTAATATACTGCACCTTTAAGCTCCATCGCTCGTCTCCGTTGTCTGGAGTTTCCTGAAGCGTGGCAAAGAAGCGGTCTTATCTAAATTCAGCTGTGTGTCTGTGTGTGTGTGAGAGTGTGTGTGTGTGTGAGAGTGTGTGTGTGTGTGAGAGTGTGTGTGTGAGAGTGTGTGTGTGTGTGAGAGTGTGTGTGTGTGTGTGTGTGTGTGTGTGTGTGTGTGTGTGTGTGTGTGTGTGTGTGTGTGTGTGTGTGTGTGTGTGTGTGTGTGAGCCACCACATAAAGTAGTGAAGCGTTCGTGGCCACATGCCTAATTTGGCCCGTCACGATCCATAAAGAGGAATAATAGCATTCTTCACAGTGTATTCAGACTCCTTATTCCCAGTAACTCTAACCTGTATAAGGGAGCCAAAGGATTGCATTTCAACAAACTCCACTGGCTGAAATGAAAATGTTCTGCCATTGTACAGTTAAACTATTATGGCAGACAAAGGAAAATAAAGCTTTAGTGTTGGAAGTTGAGACACACACCAGCATCCAAGGTGTTTTTATCCAATAACCTTGTCAGAAAGCATTGGTAATGCCTGCTCTTAAAGCAGAGAGGCTATTTCAATTGGAGGTTTGGAGAAGTCAATAATAATGTAGGTGTAAACAGGTTTTTGCTCTTTCCTGTCCTTCTTGTGTTGCAGACAGTAACTTACAGGATGTCTGCTCTGCGCCGCAATGGAAACAATCATAGACTACAGATGTTCGGTCTTAATTTGATCACCATGTTGCAGGAGAACGTTGCTGCATTGCAGGAAATGTAGAACTTGTGGTGTATTTAAGGTTTAAAAACGCTTCTGAAGTTTGCAATTCCCACTACAAAAATGTCCATTATTTGTATATTCACATTTCCTGCTGATGACGGATTGTTTTCCTGCTGTATCAAACTGGCTCAAATTAAGATGCTACATCTGTACTTCATTATTGAGTATGTCTCTTTTGAATGAATTGCCACCCTGAATAATATCTCCATTCCAGGCTCTCGCTCGAGTGTCATTTCCTACTAAACGACGAGCTCTCTATCTCTGTTGATGGAGAGTGGCATGTCAATACACCCAGACGGAGGAGGAGAAGAAGAGATGGATGAGGAGGAGGAGGAGGAGGAGAGGCAGAGCGGGTCTACGAGAGCCTTGTTTGTTCACATGTTGATGCTGAGGAGCTGTTGTTTGGTTGGGGATTACTGCAGATCCTGTGTGTGTGTGTGTGTGTGTGTGTGTGTGTGTGTGTGTGTGTGTGTGTGTGTGTGTGTGTGTGTGTGTGTGTGTGTGTGTGTGTGTGTGTGTGTGTGTGTGTGTGTGTGTGTGTGTGTGTGTGTGTGTGTGTGTGTGTGTGTGTTTGTTGTATGGCTGGCTGGCAGAGGCTAAAGGAAATGTTCAGGCACATGTTCTGTGTTAGCACTACTGGCTAAACAAAGCCCCCGGATCGGTGGGTCTAACACAGGACAGATGTGAATTTGACTCTCTCCCTTTATCTCCATATATCTATCTTTCTTTCGCTATCATCTCCCTCCACGTCTCTGTCTTCCTCCATCCCTATCTCTCACTCATCTCTCTCTTTCCACCTCCCTCTCTCCTTATTTGTTTGTTCCGTCCTCTCATTTCTCCACACTTCTTCCTGCTTTATGAGACGATCAGACGGTTCTGTTCTCTCCAGTGAGCACCGTGTTTAACATCTCTATTTAACTCTGTTATCGCTATGTGGAAATTAAGTTTGCTTTCTAAACATAAGCTAATCTCTACCGGCTGGTTAGTCCTGCTCTTATTGAAATCTATTTGGTTCTAGATCAATTGTGAACAATCACAAACATGCACGGTACTCTGGACTGAATTAAAGCAACGGTCAAGTTTAAACAGTCATAAGACCTTTGAGAATGACCACAACTGAAGCTGGTCAACTGAAGCATGTTGTTGTCCAGTATGGAGAAACAAACGTTCATGGTTGTAGACAACATTGTTATAGACCACTGTAACCACCTGGCTGGTTGTTACCAAGGCAACCAAACGCACGCACGCACACACACCACACACACACACACACACACACACACACACACACACACACACACACACACACACACACACACACACACACACACACACACACACACACACACACACACACACACACACACACACACACACACGGACACACACATACACACACACACGGACACACACACACACGGACACACACATACACGGACACACACACACACACATACACACACACACCACACACACACACACACACGGACACACACATACACACACACACGGACACACACACACACGGACACACACCAAGGGCCATGGTAGGGTCTTGCACTCTGGGCATGCGTCGGTAGCACCCAACTCGCTAACGACCATCAGGTCGCTAATGGCCTGGTACTCAGAGCTCTATTGTCCCTCTAACCAAAGGCAATCGAAAAATCACGTCAAACACTTATCATCAAAACAGTATAGTGTTTTTAAAACTCAGAAGTTCAACAGCAGGTTGAAACTGAGTGGAAAACTGTGGTCGTTGTGGATGTTGTTTCAAAGCCTAACACAAT
The DNA here is from genome assembly GCF_021184085.1 of Oncorhynchus gorbuscha. Taxonomy (NCBI): domain Eukaryota; kingdom Metazoa; phylum Chordata; class Actinopteri; order Salmoniformes; family Salmonidae; genus Oncorhynchus; species Oncorhynchus gorbuscha. The sequence continues at coordinate 9,591,702 of NC_060196.1, read as the reverse complement.
GAAATGGACAGAGCTTTCTAAGGTGATGATTCACTCAAAACGCCCATACGGATATTAGAGCTTATGCATTTGCATAGGCCTATGAGCCCAAGCCCTTGTGCTGTTATACAATACACAGCCTACCGCATATTACACATGGCAGAAAAACACAAAACAAAACTGATTTAAGATGTCTTTGGTACATAATTGGTCTAGCCTATACTCCAAAATGTAACAAATTCTACTAATCACCCTTGAGTGTGGACTGTATTATTATACATATTGGACGTACTGGTTACCTTACGCTAGGCTCCAAACTTTATATCCATGAGACTAGTAGAGAACGTACAGCCCTAGGGGATACTGTTGGTTCACTGATTGTGCAGGGCAGCTTACAGTTAGCCTACAATTATAGTGAATTTGTATTTGATTTTCAATATACTAGTAATTGAGCATTTTTTATATTTTTATAATTAATAGACACATTACATTTAGCTACAGAACCATGCATTTCCATGTCCTCCTATTTCTCTTTCATTCCTTTGTCAGCGTAACAAACGTTCCAGCGGCCCGATAGAATAACATTGAAATAACGTTGTCGAAGCTCCAGTAGCTGACCAGGCATTTTTTTCTTAAAACACAACTAAAGTAAGAAATGAAATATGTTTTGTTGTGTTACTATCGATGTTCCCAAACAGATTTCACTTGGTTTTCCAAATGAAGCACTGGGTAGCTGCAGGAACAGGGTTGAAGATCCCATGGCATACAGAGATTGGGAGGAATATCACTTGTCGCGCAGCAAGAGGCTGCATGCTCCTCAAACAGTTGTTGATGCATGGAGTGAAATAACCGGAGTAGCATGGTTGAAGAAACTAACAGTCAGGAAAGCGGCCTCCATGTATTTTTCCTCTGCCTCTGTTCCTGCCCATTTGATAATGGGCCATATTAAATGTAAACTAATTTTACATATTAGTAAAGACAAGATTCAATTGAGAATATGAAAAAGTATGATCACTTGGGTGAAAATATGATCACTTGGGTGAAAATAGGATCATTTGATGAGAGAACAGCGTGTGCAGCCTGAGGCAAGAAACAGAGCACAAGCTTTTTTGTGACTTTCTCAAATCATTAGTAGCCTATAATCACACCATGCAGCCCATATATGTTTTGATTTCTAAGAAATTTTTGTTTGTATCATTCACAACTAAAGTTGACAAATAACTCAAAATCTAGTGTATAGGATCTCTTTTAAATTATCACTTTTACAATTCAACAGAGTCATTTCATATTCGCACTCACTCTTGAATGGGAAAAAATGATTCTATTCTTCTAACTATAAAACAATTCTATTCTTCAATTATACTCTTTTGCATGACAATAATCGTCTGACAAAATGTAATGACCGCTACAGCCCTCCACACACACACACACACACACACACACACACACACACACACACACACACACACACACACACACACACACACACACACACACACACACACACACACACACACACACACACACACACACACACACACACACACACACACACACACACACACTAACCTGTTCAAATAAAGGTGAAATGAGAATGCTCACCTCTTGTTGAAGGGGTTGTCCCCAGTGATGACGTGGCTGCCCTCTGGTCCAACCAGGAAGCGGATGCGTTGGTAGAAGGAGCGTGCGGCATGCTGGGGCATCAGGCTGGACGGGCTCTGACTGATGATGTCAGAGGGGTCCGGGGAGCCGCGGCAATATGACTGGGTCTGACAGGATGTCTGGAGGCAACAGTCTGGGTCCATACAGTCAGCCAGGCCGTCTGAGAGAGATAGAGAGTTATGAAGAGGCAAACAAGAGGAGTAAGGAATGGGATCCAGATCAGATTCTCTCTGATAACTCTAAAGGAACCATATACAGTGAATTTACTAACAAAATACTTTTAACCAAGTTAAAAACAAATCTACCTCCAGTGGCTCTTTTTGTCAGATGGTCAAAGGTTTGTGTTGTTATAATTGGCTGTATTCGGTTGGGCTTTCAGAATGTGATTGGCTGTGTTCCTGTGAGAGCGAATAGCAGGCCCAGTTGTTCAAAGTTATTAGTCGACCTCTAACCCCTGGCTGTGGTGACAAACTGCCTGGTTCCTCCATCCTGACTGGTGCCTTGGATGGGATAACTATAGGTTCAATTTGCTGTTGGGAGTCTCACCGTTAGGTAGGTTAGTGAGCGAGGGAGGGAGAGAACGAGAGGGAACGAGAGCGACAGAGCGAGAGAGAGCGAGAGAGAACGAGGGAGAGCGAGAGAGAGCTAGACAGAGAGAAATATAATGGAAGAGAAAGAAAGAGTGTGATAGAAAATAAGAGATTGAGTGAGTGAGAAAGAAGGAAAGTGGAGAGGGACAGAGAGAAAGAGAGAGAAATAAAGAAGGAGAAAAAGTTCTCTCTGCTACTTCAACAGCCTGCCTCCCTGCTGTTTTCCAAGGCCTTTGTGTGGGAATGAGATCTGCTCCGCCTCCCACAGGTGACGTCCACAGGAAAGGGGGAGAGGAGGAGAGGAGGAGAGGGAAAAGAGCGGTGGAAGAAAGGAGGGAGGTAGGACGTAGAGCTCATGAAAGGCTGCCATTCGCCTTTGTTAGGTTATTAAAAGCTTGGGGTACATCTGGCAACCAGCAGCCACAGGGCGGGGGGGTTGGTAAAAACCTTGCCGCCGCGATTGACGCACCCCTACCTCGTCCCTCACCCACCCCTCCTTCATCCCCCTCTTCCAAAACTAATCAGGACGTGACTTGTTCCTTCTTCTATTTCTTTATTTAACAAGCCCCTATAGCGGTGACGCCACCACCTTTCCTGGTGGAGCTTTAAAGAGTGGAGAGATCCACATATAATGTGGTTGTGGGTTCAATCCCAGCAAGGATCACACACAATACGCACAGTTCTGATGTATGAACTCCCTGTACTGGAAGTGACTTCTAATGAAAATGTCTGGCATATAACGTAATGTAACCCAGAGCCAAAGACAAATGTCCATTTAGTGAAAACGTAATGGACAAGAAGGTTTTCTGCATGCCTCACCTCCTTCGTTATCCTTGCCGTCGGTGCAGAGGGTCTCCATGGCGACGTCGCATCCCGTCCCACGCCACCCGGACTGGCAGACGCAGTGCCATCCGTTCTGGTCCAGGGTACAACGACCGTTGTTGTTACACAGGCCTGGGCAGCCCTCTGTAGCAGACCAGAGCATGGAGAGTTAATACACACTCACACACATAGGAGGGTTATGTGTGTATGTGGCTGAGGGTGTGTGTGTGTGTGTGTGTGTGTGTGTGTGTGTGTGTGTGTGTGTGTGTGTGTGTGTGTGTGTGTGTGTGTGTGTGTGTGTGTGTGTGTGTGTGTGTGTGTGTGTGTGTGTGTGTGTGTGTGTGTGTGTGTGTGTGTGTGTGTGTGTGTGTGTGTGCATGCATAGGTGAGAATAAGGGAGGGAGAGTGTGTGAGTGTACTTGTGTATCTCATATCAACATTGTGGTGTGTGTATGTAGGTGCTTCTCTGTGATTCAGCATTGTGTGTGTGTGAACACATGCGTGACTGTGTCCTCCTTTTTTGAGGAGATCACCCCTCTCAGTTTTTCCGATGAGAACAAACAAATGCACAATCAACAAACAGATTCAGATTAACAGGTAGATAACCAACCAAAATGAAAAGGTTTCTGGTGAACTTAACATATAACCCGACAGTGTGACATCAGACAGTGTGACATCAGACAGTGTGACATCAGACAGTGTGACATCAGACAGTGTGATATCAGACAGTGTGACATCAGACAGTGTGACATCAGACAGTGTGACATCAGACAGTTAGACAGGCCTGTGAAATGCACAGATGCTGTAATTTCACATGAATGATAGAAGCCTCGTGAAGAACCATTCGTTAACCTCGTTAACCGTTGAAGAATTTGAAAGAAAATATGAATTTTGCCTTAATTAAGTCAAGTAAGAGAGGATGTCAGAAATACAAATGTTGGAAATGGAAATTGAGTAGAGAGCAAAAGGAATCAAAAAGCAGCATACACTACAAAAGAAGAAGCCAAAATAAAACGTGTCATTAATAATGACAATGTCCCAAAATAGCCCAAATCAAACAGAATCCGAAATCAAAGAACCCAAACTAAAGCCCTAAATCGATTTTCCTCTGCCTTCTTCAGTTGTTGATAGTAGTAGCTATTGGCACATCCATGTGAAGCTACAATACAATATGGACACAAAGTATAGGGAGGGGCTCTGGCTTGAGTCCCTACCGCCACAGCTATACTTTATGCCTCGGTCACATTCCTTTACACAGAATAATAATAAACAAGAGAATAATACAATTGTAATAATATAGAAGCAAAGCCCAGGAGGAAGTGAAAGCAGCCCAGCGACTAGGCTAGACAGTCAGGAGGTCATACAGGCCGCGGATGCATGGAAACAGGACCAACAAGGATTTCCCAACAAAACGGAAGAACCATGTGTGAAGGGTGGTCAGTGGTGTGTAGGTTGCGTGTGTGTAGGGTGGTCAGTGGTGTGTAGGTTGCGTGTGTGTAGGTGTGTGTGTTTGAGTTTTGGGAATTCCAAACAAAATGGCACACGTGTGTGTGTATGTGTTTGAGTGTACTGTATGCGTGTGTGTGTGTGTGTGTGTGTGTGTGTGTGTGTGTGTGTGTGTGTGTGTGTGTGTGTGTGTGTGTGTGTGTGTGTGTGTGTGTGTGTGTGTGTGTGTGTGTGTGTGTGTGTGTGTGTGTGTTGGAAACAGGTTTTAAGACAGACAAGAATGGAGATAACCAGAAAAAGGACCACAAAAAACAGTGAGGGACTGGTACAAAGACACGTTTACGCCGTGCTTCAAGACAAGAGATAAAGAGAGAGAGAGAGAGAGAGAGAGAGAGAGAGAGAGAGAGAGAGAGAGAGAGAGAGAGAGAGAGTGTGTGTAAAAACAGGAGAGCAGAGAGTGATTGTTCATGACAATCTCCCTGGGGCTTTTGTATGAATTACCTTTAAATCCTGCGATTAGGGGGGGCCAAGGAAAAGGAGAAAAATTTGGGAAAGAAAAATGAACAAAAAAAACTCAGTACTTCAGTCTCTGTGAAGGGGGTTGCAGACCGACTGACAAACACATAAAAGGAGAGAGAGAGAGAGAGAGAGAGAGAGGGAGAGGGAGAGAGGGAGAGAGAGAGAGAGAGAGAGAGAGAGAGAGAGAGAGAGAGAGAGAGAGAGAGAGAGAGGGAGAGAGGAGAGAGAGGGAGAGAGGGAGAGAGGGAGAGAGAGAGAGAGAGAGAGAGAGAGAGAGAGAGAGGGAGAGAGAGAGGGAGAGAGAGAGAGAGAGGGAGAGAGAGAGAGAGAGAGAGAGAGAGAGAGAGAGAGGGAGAGAGGGAGAGAGAGAGAGAGGGAGAGAGAGAGAGAGAGAGAGAGAGAGAGAGAGAGAGAGAGAGAGAGAGAGAGAGAGAGAGAGAGAGAGGGGGAGAGGGGGAGAGAGAGAGAGAGAGAGAGAGAGAGAGAGAGAGAGAGAGAGGGAGGAGGGAGGAAGAGGAGGGAGGAGGCAGGATTCCGTGGACATACTGTTGGAAGACAGGGGGATACAGAGAAGGAAAGACAGAGCGCGAGAAAGAGAGAGACTGATACGGAGAGATCACCCTGCGTGCGGGGGAGATAGCTCTGTTGGAAGGTCGAGGGTTAAAGAAGTAGTCCATATCTCCACTTCAGCTTACAAGGTCTCCAATTCTTAGTTCTCTACAAAAGGCATTGATGGTGCTAGTAAAACAAAATCAATTTATTAACAAATAAATGTATACTCATGTTGTTTGGACATTTTAAGGTGCAATTCTTCATTGTCAAAATCGGGGAAAGCAAAAAAAAACAAACAAAAGAAAAGACTGACACGTGTACAAAAAGCATTGAGGCAAAGCATCCGGGATAACACCCCCGTTTTAAGAAAAAATGCCTAGTCAGCTACTGGAGCTTAAATGACGTTATTTCAATGTTATTCTATCGGGCCGCTGGAACGTTTGTGGCTTCACCCGGTGCCCAACGCGTGGGCGTTCCCGAGCCGTGGTTGGTGGGTTATGTGGGCTAAAACCCGCCCCAGTTCAGTTCTACCATGCCTGGAAGTTACTGAACATCCTCCCGTGCTCCAAGAGAGGACATGATATTGGATTTCCCCCACAGTACCAAGACATGAAGACATGAGAAAACAAATAGTCACAGTGACAACAATAGAAGACTGAATCACTGAATCAATACATCAATGAGTCAGAGATAAAAAAAAAGAGATGAAAAGATAGAGAGAGAGTGGAGGGTTACTGGGAAGCTATGGACAGTCACATGTACATCACAGCACGATGGGGGGGGGGGGCAGAAGAAAGAGGGACCACAGTACCTTTGACTCTAATATCCGGATTGTGAGCTTGAAAAAAGAACAAAGGAGAGAGAGAAAGAGAGGAGAGCGAGCGGTTAAGGAGAGGAGAACAACAACATGGCAGACTATTTACCAGAGTGTTAGTAGTTACGAGCACAGGCACCCTTACACACTCGCACACACACACACACACGTGTGTTTGAATGTGATGGATATCCCATGTGACACAGAGTGTGTGTGGCCGTGACCATCCTCACATGTAAACCTGTAGGACTTCTCTAGGTGTTGTGACGGGGGGGAGGGGGGAGCGAATAGACAGAAGATGACATGCTTTCTCAGACACTTAGCTTGTTGTGACGTATCAACGTATGAATGTTGTATGTATAAACATACATATGTGTGTGTGTCAATCCGTTGTCTTATATCGCCAACACTCAGTCCCTACATTTCTTGCACAATCTCAGATGTCGCTTGCTGTAACTTCACACTAGCTCACACATACACACACTGGCTCAGGTGGCAGCTAGATTGGCCGTCATCCTCTCCTTTTCCCAGAGTGGAACAGGATCCCTTAACAGAACTAATGGAGCGTCAGGGTTCCTAATGAAACGTCAGGGTTAAGAAAACAGCAGCAATCATCCCTGAACCCTGAGCAAAGGGGCAGCAATTTACCAGCTAATTGCACTAAAGATTTCTCATTTACTTCCATCATATTCCACTCACATGGGCACAGGGAGGACTGTGTGTGTGTTTGTGTGTCCATCTGTGTGTGTATGTACAGTATGTATCTGTGTGTGTGTGTGTGTGTGTGTGTGTGTGTGTGTGTGTGTGTGTGTGTGTGTGTGTGTGTGTGTGTGTGTGTGTGTGTGTGTGTGTGTGTGTGTGTGTGTGTGTGTGTGTGTGTGTGTGTGTGTGTGTGTGTGTGGGTCTATGGGTCAAGCTGCAGAATTAATCAGCCCCTTATAGACATCAATGCTTCATTATTTGTTCGGCCAATTCTCGTCGGCTGCTGATTAAAATGACATTAATCTGGAAACAATTATATATCACAACGTCCAGACCCACTCAATCCCCACCCTGAGGTAGAGATGGAGGGAGGAGAGGAGAGGGGGAGGGTAGAGAGATGAAGATGAGGCGGGACGGAGAGAGAGAGAGCAGAGGGGTAGAAGGAGAGAGAGGGGAAGAGAGAGAGGGGAGAGGGGGGGCAGGGGCAGAGGCTACTGGCATGTATCCATTGATTTACATGATCTTAATTCATGTTTACTGCACTGGGGGCCTTTAACAACCCCATCAGCTCCAGGTGAGCCTACCGTAAAAACAGAGAGGGCTCCTCTTAGACTTGAATCATGCTATAGCCCAAAGTGCTCCAGAACCCATTGAGCCTCACTCATTCCCTGGTCTATAGTAGACGCACACACACACACACAAACATGTGCACACACACACACAAACATGTGCACACACACACACAAACATGTGCACACACACACACACACAAACATGTGCACACACACACACACACACACACACACACACACACACACACACACACACACACACACACACACACACACACACACACACACACACACACACACACACACACACACACACACACACACACACAGATGTATGTATAATAACGGTAGTGTGTGACTAGACTGACAGAGCTACCAGCCCGTTAAGAGAGAAGCCAGATCAGTGGTAACACAGAACAGCCATTCAGCAGTACTGAGAGGGGGATTATGGGCTTCCTAGTTCCCAAGTAGAGCCTTGAGTGTAGCAGGGTTAATTAAATATTGAACACAGTTAAGGAAATAATTTGGCCTTTTGTGAATAAAACTGGACTGTTTTAACTACATAATTGAGTTTACAAATAGCCATTTTTTTCTTCCCGCCAGTTGAGTTTTAAAAGACACTACAAGAAAGGTACAGTAGCTAGTAGCTGAAACTGAAGCTTGAGACGGGGAGGGACACCGAGACCAATCATTTTGGTCTCTCATTTCAGTGAAAATATCACTAGTAGACGGTTTGTTTTGTTGCGAGCGAGAGAGGAGTGTGTGTTTGTGTGTGTGTGTTGTCTAGCGAGCATCAGCCTTGGATGATAATGGAGAACCATCAGTCGTTACACTGACCTGGAGGCAAACAGACATCTGGGGAGACACAAAACCAGACACACAGACAGATTGCAGCTGGTTGGAGTGTGTGTGTGTGTGTGTGTGTGTGTGTGTGTGTGTGTGTGTGTGTGTGTGTGTGTGTGTGTGTGTGTGTGTGTGTGTGTGTGTGTGTGTGTGTGTGTGTGTGTGTGTGTGTGTGTGTGTGTGTGTGTGTGTGTGTGTGTGTGTGTGTGTGCGTGTGTGTGTGTGAGGGAGGGAGGGAGAGTTTGTGTGTTTGAGTGTTTGAAGGAGAGAATGTGCGTGTGTGTGTGCATGGATGTGTGTACAGAATGTGTATCTGTGTGTGTGAAGGCACGTGTGGTGGTGCTGGGTGAGATATTGCTGGCTCTGCAGTGCTATTCTGGGCAATGGAGAGATGTGAGGGAGGGATGACTGACCACCAGTCCAGCCCCAGGAGAGGAAGGGCAGAGGGGGAGAACAGGGAGCCTGGGATGGGGTTCTGGAGCTGGAGTGCTGGAGAAACCTTGGGGCAGTAAGTCTGCAGTTCCCTGGTTCTCAACTAATACACTCAGTCTCTGCCTGTTCACCAGCTGCACTTCTCAGAACACACACACACCCACGCATACACACGCAACAATATTTTAACAATATTCCATACAGTACTTTAAAATCAGTCTCCGTCTCTAATGGCACCCTATTCCCTACACAGGGCACTACTTTTGACCAGGGCCTATAGGAGTGATTTGGGACACGTCTTCAGTGTGACTAAAGGAGACAACCTTACTGATGAGATATTCAGAAGCCATAATAATAATAATAATAATAATAATAATAATAATAATAAGAAGAAGAAGAAGCAGAATAAGAAGCAGAAGAAGAAGCAGAAGAAGCAGAAGAAAAAGCAGAAGAAGCAGAAGAAGAAGAAGAAGCAGAAGAAGAAGAAACAGAAGAGAAAGCAGAAGAAGCAGAAGAAGAAGAAGAAGAAGCAGAAGAAGAAGCAGAAGAAGCAGAAGAAGAAGAAGAAGCAGAAGAAGAAGAAGAAGAAGCAGAAGAGAAAGCAGAAGAAGAAGCAGAAGAAGAAGAAGCAGAAGAAGAAGAAGAAGCAGAAGAGAAAGCAGAAGAAGCAGAAGAAGAAGAAGAAGCAGAAGAAGCAGAAGAAGCAGAAGAAGAAGCAGAAGAAGAAGCAGAAGAAGAAGCAGAAGAAGCAGAAGAAAAAGCAGAAGAAGCAGAAGAAAAAGCAGAAGAAGCAGAAGAAGAAGAAGAAGCAGAAGAAGCAGAAGAAGAAGAAACAGAAGAGAAAGCAGAAGAAGCAGAAGAAGAAGAAGCAGAAGAAGAAGCAGAAGAAGAAGAAGAAGAGAAAGCAGAAGAAGAAGCAGAAGAAGCAGAAGACGAAGCAGAAGAAGCAGAAGAAGAAGCAGAAGAACCTGTGGCTTTCTTAACAAAACCTCATGTCTGCAGAAGGAACGAGGAGCATTGTGCAAGTCCATAAGAATGTACTTTTACTATCCTCTGCAGAAGAGTATTTTGGAACACTGATAAAAAAAGATCATATGAGATATTGGTTATTGGACGTGATTGTTATACAAACACATCGATGATTCAGTCTGTTTACTGTAACTCAAAACGTCAAGGGAAGACATTGTTATCCGTTTGTTGCTGCAAAACCCTTAGCAAACTCTTACATAAACTTGACATCATGTATTTCCAAGGTAACACAAATGATTTCAGCCCATTGTAGTTGTTTGCTTTTAAACAGGGATACTTCCACTTCTCAGAGACATCTATTCATTTGATGCATTTTGAAAGCGGGAACATTAGAGTAAAATAAAGGACACTATTTTACCACTATCAATCACATACACAACACAGTGACAATTTACTCAACCTATCATCACTGTGTTTTGTATGGAAAAGCTATAAGCAGAGTAGTCTTGAGCAGTGGACTACTTCTTTAAAGCCACTCAAAATGGAGATGCATCAAGCCACCTTGTGTCAGACAATGACAGAGAGAGAAAGAGATGGGGGGGGGTCTGAAATTATTGACACCCTCGATAAATATGGGAAATAATGACTGTATGAAATAAATCAGTCAAATAGTGAGCTATATTGTATGCAAAACAAACTGGGAGATTATTTTATACTAATAAAACTGCTCAGAGAAAAATATTTTGTTTAACAAGTAATATTTTTTTCTCAAAAAGGTAGAGGTCAAAAATATTGACACCCCTAGCACGCAATGACGACATCACGCTTGTGACTCTACAAACTTGTTGGATGCATTTGCAGTTCGTTTTGGTTGTGTTTCAGATTATTTTGTGCCCAATAGAAATTAATCGTAAATAATATATTGTGTCATTTTGGAGTCACTTTTATTGTAAATAAGAATAGAACATATTTCTAAACACTTCTAAATCAATGTGGAATATATCATGAGACATGCAATCGTGAATAACGATGAGTGAGAAAGTTCCAGAAGATCAAAAGATCACACCCTCAAGACATGCTAACCTCTCACTGTTACCAATCCCGGGAGGTTAGCATGTCTTGGGGGTATGAACTTTGACCCTCTGTAACTTTCTCACCCAATCATTATTCATGATCGCGGGTCTCGGAGGAGAGAAGAAGACGACTTAATAACTACTGTGTTCTTCTCCTCTATTCCTTCAGCATTTGCTATGGGGGAAGGGAGGGGGATGCCTGTAGCAGAAAACGAATGAAGGAAGAGCTAAACGTCACTGCCTCCTAACTCTCAATGCTGTACTGTAGTTCCACTGAATATAATAGACTGTCTAACTGGTGTTCTATCGAGACAGCTAGAGGGCATAGTAACACAAACCAGTGGTGACTCAGATCCAAAATGACACTATACACTCTTTGTTTGAGTGTATGTATAGGTGATTGGATAAGAACATATGGTATGTGGGGGTGGTTGTACTGTTAATGTGTACAAGGCAATGCGGTGAGACCGCCCGGGGTCAGAGCGGGGTCGAGCAAACACACAGAAGTCTTAGGTGGATGATTGACTGCAGTGGGACCTGTCCCACACTAATGTTCTCCTGTTCTATCCGGTTGATGTCTTCTGCTAACTTCTAATCCCAACACAAACACCCCTTTATCTCCAGCAGACACAAATGAAGGCATGGTGGCCCTCACCACCTCTGGCACGCTACTCTGAAACAGGAGAGAACATCTCAAGGACAGAGAGGTGGAACTTTAAGTCTACCGTTCGTTATGTGCAGAGTGTTACCACGGGGGCATCCGAAATGGCACACGATTCCCTCCCTATACAGTGCACTACTTTTGACCAAAAGTAGTGCACTATATAGGGAATAGTGTGCCATTTCGGACAGAGCCCAACACTCTTCCTAACTGACTCACGTCCCAGCCAACCCCTGCAGGGTTTCAGTTTCAGACTAGGACTCCTTGTGGATGACTTCAAGGAGCATCTGCCTTTGTATTTTGGTGTTTGAAGGCTAAGAAAAAGTGTCTGAAGACTAATAATGAGCCAAAATGTGTTATTTTCAGGGGAATTAGGCAGCGGTTGGTGCTCCCTCCATAGCCAGAGATCATCAGACAAACATTATTGACACAAAAGAAATGAACTCCGTGATGATGAGTAGAGTCAGTGTGTGTGCGCTCACGTTTTTATGTGTGTGTGCAGAGAGTGTCACGAAACCTAAAAACACACAGCTGGGGGACACCATACATAAAGCCTGTCACCATGCCTGTCACCATGTCTGTCACCATGCTTCTCAGTCAAAACAGTTTGCCCATATATTATGACAAAATCATGACTTTTTGTTTTGGTGTTCGGCAGGGCGTTTTTTCCGGCTGTTCGCGCACACAACATTTTTGCTTGAGAGGCAAGTCGAAGTGTCATGTTTGTCATTTATTATCATGTCTTGTCCCTGTGCTCCCCATTCTGTTCGTTTCCCTCTGCTGGTCTTATTGGGTTCTTTCCCTCTTTCTATCCCTCTCTCTCCCCCTCCCCCCTCTCACTCTCTCGCTCTCTCTTCTCTCTATCGTTCCGTTCCTGCTCCCAGCTGTTCCTATTCCCCCTAATCATCATTTAGTCTTCCCACACCTGTTCCCGATCCTTTCCCCTGATTAGAGTCCCTATTTATTCCTTTGTGTTCCGTTCCTGTCCCGTCGGTTCCTTGTTTAGTATTCACCATGCTGTGATTGCGTTTCGCCCTGTCCTGTCGTGTTTTTGCTGTGATTGTGTATCGCCCTGTCCTGTCGTGTTTTTTGCCTTCATCAGATGCTGCGTGTGAGCAGGTGTCTCTGTCTACTACGGCCTGCGCCTACCCGGCGACCTGCAGTCTGTGGCCGCTTCTCAGTTATTCCCCTCTACAGACTAGAGGATTTCTGTTATTCCCTGTTTGGACTTAAATAAACTCTGTTTCTGTTAAGTCGCTTTTGGGTCCTCTTTCACCTGCATGACAGAAGGAACCGACCAAGGAATGGACCCAGCGACTTCAGACGCTCGTTACACTGCCGTCGAGATCCAAGGAGCCATGCTCGGCAGACACGAGCAGGAATTGTCTGCTGCTCGCCATGCCGTGGAGAACCTGGCCGCTCAGGTTTCCGACCTCTCTGGACAGTTCCAGAGTCTACGTCTCGTGCCACCTGTTACTTCCTGGCCTGCCGAGCCTCCAGAACCTAGGGTTAATAACCCACCTTGCTACTCCGGGCAGCCCACTGAGTGCCGCTCCTTTCTCACGCAGTGTGAGATTGTGTTCTCTCTCCAACCCAACACATACTCTAGAGAGAGAGCTCGGGTTGCTTACGTCATTTCACTCCTTACTGGCCGGGCTCGAGAATGGGGCACAGCTATCTGGGAGGCAAGGGCTGATTGCTCTAACAAATTCCAGAACTTTAAAGAGGAGATGATTCGGGTTTTTGACCGTTCAGTTTTTGGTGGGGAGGCTTCTAGGGCCCTGGCTTCCTTATGCCAAGGTGAACGGTCCATAACGGATTATTCTATTGAGTTTCGCACTCTTGCTGCCTCTAGTGAGTGGAACGAGCCGGCGCTGCTCGCTCGTTTTCTGGAGGGACTCCACGCAGTGGTTAAGGATGAGATTCTCTCCCGGGAGGTTCCTTCAGATGTGGACTCTTTGATTGCTCTCGCCATCCGCATAGAACGACGGGTAGATCTTCGTCACCGGGCTCGTGGAAGAGAGCTCGCATCAACGGTGTTTCCCTGCTCCGCATCGCAACCATCTCCCTCCTCTGGCTTTGAGACTGAGCCCATGCAGCTGGGAGGGATTCGCATCTCGAATAAGGAGAGGGAACGGAGGATCACCAACCGCCTGTGCCTCTATTGCGGAGTTGCTGGACATTTTGTTAATTCATGTCCAGTAAAAGCCAGAGCTCATCTGTAAGCGGAGGGCTACAGGTGAGCGCAACTACTCAAGTCTCTCCATCAAAGTCCTGTACTACTTTGTCGGTCCACCTACGCTGGACCGGTTCGGGTGCTACATGTAGTGCCTTGATAGACTCTGGGGCTGAGGGTTGTTTCATGGACGAAGCATGGGTTCGGAAACATGACATTCCTTTCAGAGAGTTAGAGAAGCCTACGCCCATGTTCGCCTTAGATGGTAGTCATCTTCCCAGTATCAGATTTGAGACACTACCTTTAACCCTCACAGTATCTGGTAACCACAGTGAGACTATTTCTTTTTTGATTTTCCGTTCACCGTTTACACCTGTTGTTTTGGGTCATCCCTGGCTAGTATGTCATAATCCTTCTATTAATTGGTCTAGTAATTCTATCCTATCCTGGAACGTTTCTTGTCATGTGAAGTGTTTAATGTCTGCCATCCCTCCCGTTTCTTCTGTCCCTACTTCTCAGGAGGAACCTGGCGATTTGACAGGAGTGCCGGAGGAATATCATGATCTGCGCACGGTCTTCAGTCGGTCCCGAGCCAACTCCCTTCCTCCTCACCGGTCGTATGATTGTAGTATTGATCTCCTTCCGGGGACCACTCCTCCTCGAGGTAGACTATACTCTCTGTCGGCTCCCGAACGTAAGGCTCTCGAGGATTATTTGTCTGTGTCTCTTGACGCCGGTACCATAGTGCCTTCTTCTTCTCCGGCCGGGGCGGGGTTCTTTTTGTTAAGAAGAAGGACGGTACTCTGCGCCCCTGCGTGGATTATCGAGGGCTGAATGACATAACGGTTAAGAATCGTTATCCGCTTCCCCTTATGTCATCAGCCTTCGAGATTCTGCAGGGAGCCAGGTGCTTTACTAAGTTGGACCTTCGTAACGCTTACCATCTCGTGCGCATCAGAGAGGGGGACGAGTGGAAAACGGCGTTTAACACTCCGTTAGGGCATTTTGAGTACCGGGTTCTGCCGTTCGGTCTCGCCAATGCGCCAGCTGTTTTTCAGGCATTAGTTAATGATGTTCTGAGAGACATGCTGAACATTTTTGTTTTTGTCTATCTTGACGATATCCTGATTTTTTCTCCGTCACTCGAGATTCATGTTCAGCACGTTCGACGTGTTCTACAGCGCCTTTTAGAGAATTGTCTCTACGTAAAGGCTGAGAAGTGCTCTTTTCATGTCTCCTCCGTTACTTTTCTCGGTTCCGTTATTTCCGCTGAAGGCATTCAGATGGATTCCGCTAAGGTCCAAGCTGTCAGTGATTGGCCCGTTCCAAGGTCACGTGTCGAGTTGCAGCGCTTTTTAGGTTTCGCTAATTTCTATCGGCGTTTCATTCGTAATTTCGGTCAAGTTGCTGCCCCTCTCACAGCTCTTACTTCTGTCAAGACGTGTTTTAAGTGGTCCGGTTCCGCCCAGGGAGCTTTTGATCTTCTAAAAGAACGTTTTACGTCCGCTCCTATCCTCGTTACTCCTGACGTCACTAGACAATTCATTGTCGAGGTTGACGCTTCAGAGGTAGGCGTGGGAGCCATTCTATCCCAGCGCTTCCAGTCTGACGATAAGGTTCATCCTTGCGCTTATTTTTCTCATCGCCTGTCGCCATCTGAGCGCAACTATGATGTGGGTAACCGTGAACTGCTCGCCATCCGCTTAGCCCTAGGCGAATGGCGACAGTGGTTGGAGGGGGCGACCGTTCCTTTTGTCGTTTGGACAGACCATAAGAACCTTGAGTACATCCGTTCTGCCAAACGACTTAATGCCCGTCAAGCTCGTTGGGCGTTGTTTTTCGCTCGTTTCGAGTTTGTGATTTCTTACCGTCCGGGTAGCAAGAACACCAAGCCTGATGCCTTATCCCGTCTGTTTAGTTCTTCTGTGGCTTCTACTGATCCCGAGGGGATTCTTCCTTATGGGCGTGTTGTCGGGTTAACAGTCTGGGGAATTGAAAGACAGGTTAAGCAAGCACTCACGCACACTGCGTCGCCGCGCTTGTCCTAGTAACCTCCTTTTCGTTCCTGTTTCCACTCGTCTGGCTGTTCTTCAGTGGGCTCACTCTGCCAAGTTAGCTGGTCATCCCGGTGTTCGAGGCACTCTTGCGTCTATTCGCCAGCGCTTTTGGTGGCCGACTCAGGAGCGTGACACGCGCCGTTTCGTGGCTGCTTGTTCGGACTGCGCGCAGACTAAGTCGGGTAACTCTCCTCCTGCCGGTCGTCTCAGACCGCTCCCCATTCCTTCTCGACCATGGTCTCACATTGCCTTAGACTTCATTACCGGTCTGCCTTTGTCTGCGGGGAGGACTGTGATTCTGACGGTTGTCGATAGGTTCTCTAAGGCGGCACATTTCATTCCCCTCGCTAAACTTCCTTCCGCTAAGGAGACGGCACAAATCATTATTGAGAATGTATTCAGAATTCATGGCCTCCCGTTAGACGCCGTTTCAGACAGAGGCCCGCAATTCACGTCACAGTTTTGGAGGGAGTTCTGTCGTTTGATTGGTGCGTCCGTCAGTCTCTCTTCCGGGTTTCATCCCCAGTCTAACGGTCAAGCAGAGAGGGCCAATCAGACGATTGGTCGCATACTACGCAGCCTTTCTTTCAGAAACCCTGCGTCTTGGGCAGAACAGCTCCCCTGGGCAGAATACGCTCACAATTCGCTTCCTTCGTCTGCTACCGGGTTATCTCCGTTTCAGAGTAGTCTGGGTTACCAGCCTCCTCTGTTCTCATCCCAGCTTGCCGAGTCCAGCGTTCCCTCCGCTCAAGCGTTTGTCCAACGTTGTGAGCGCACCTGGAGGAGGGTGAGGTCTGCACTTTGCCGTTACAGGGCACAGACGGTGAGAGCCGCCAATAAACGCAGGATTAAGAGTCCAAGGTATTGTTGCGGCCAGAGAGTGTGGCTTTCCACTCGCAACCTTCCTCTTACGACAGCTTCTCGTAAGTTGACTCCGCGGTTCATTGGTCCGTTCCGTGTCTCCCAGGTCGTCAATCCTGTCGCTGTGCGACTGCTTCTTCCGCGACATCTTCGTCGCGTCCATCCTGTCTTCCATGTCTCCTGTGTTAAGCCCTTTCTTCGCACCCCCGTTCGTCTTCCCTCCCCCTCCCGTCCTTGTCGAGAGCGCACCTATTTACAAGGTACATAAGATCATGGACATGCGTTCTCGGGGACGGGGTCACCAATACTTAGTGGATTGGGAGGGTTACGGTCCTGAGGAGAGGAGTTGGGTTCCGTCTCGGGACGTGCTGGACCGTTCACTCATCGATGATTTCCTCCGTTGCCGCCAGGATTCCTCCTCGAGTGCGCCAGGAGGCGCTCGGTGAGTGGGGGGTACTGTCATGTTTGTCATTTATTATCATGTCTTGTCCCTGTGCTCCCCATTCTGTTCGTTTCCCTCTGCTGGTCTTATTGGGTTCTTTCCCTCTTTCTATCCCTCTCTCTCCCCTCCCCTCTCACTCTCTCGCTCTCTCTTCTCTCTCTATCGTTCCGTTCCTGCTCCCAGCTGTTCCTATTCCCCTAATCATCATTTAGTCTTCCCACACCTGTTCCCGATCCTTTCCCCTGATTAGAGTCCCTATTTATTCCTTTGTGTTCCGTTCCTGTCCCGTCGGTTCCTTGTTTAGTATTCACCATGCTGTGATTGCGTTTCGCCCTGTCCTGTCGTGTTTTTGCTGTGATTGTGTATCGCCCTGTCCTGTCGTGTTTTTTGCCTTCATCAGATGCTGCGTGTGAGCAGGTGTCTCTGTCTACTACGGCCTGCGCCTACCCGAAGCGACCTGCAGTCTGTGGCCGCTTCTCCAGTTATTCCCCCTCTACAGACTAGAGGATTTCTGTTATTCCCTGTTTGGACTTAAATAAACTCTGTTTCTGTTAAGTCGCTTTTGGGTCCTCTTTCACCTGCATGACACGAAGTTCAGTAGCCAAAGTCTACGCCCCCTTCGTCTGTGATTGGTCAACAGTACTACTCCTAGTAGGAGTGGGAACTATGGATGGGATTCTTCAATGAAATGTTTGTTGTCAAAGTTTTAATGCAAATTTGTTCACTTGAGAAATAACGCACCAAACGTCTTCGATGTAAAATTGTGTGACTTATACCTCCTCTGCAAAACCGTCAAAATGTATTACAGATTTCTTGATGAATCTTACATTAATTAGGAGCATTTTGAGGATGTCTTACTGGGTATGATGTTGCTACGGCATCTCAAGAGGGACAAACATTAATATTGCTGAGTTTTGCCAGGAGCAAATCAAACCTAGTATGCGTGCACCTTAACGCTAACTCGACCGCTAAATGAGTGGGGGACACCAACTCTGACTCGGGCTAATTCATCTGATTATTTGTTTGAATAATGAACCAGATCAAAAATAAATACGGCCAGAGATTGAGGCAGAACAGAACACGAGTTCTCTGTGTGTGAGGAGAGAACATGCATTCTGCTCCGCAATCGACTTCATATCAGGGCATCAGCCGACAAAATAAGATTGGCTTGATAACAATTAAGGCCGTTTAGTGATGTAGGGGTTGAGAGGGAAACAATTAACCAAACATGATTTCTCAGTTCTCTTTAGGGCTCGTATCTCTGCATTGTATAGAGGAGGCGTTGGCCTGTTTCAGTGTTTGTTTCACACCCGGCTTAAAAGCTAAACAGCAACACGCCAGGCATTTACAACGCTGCTCTGTACCCTCTTGTTAAGATCGGGAGCTTGGAACAGGACACACACAATCTATCTTCTCCACACTGCCTTAACTACAGTAAATGTCAGTGTTTTGATGGAGGTTAAAGATCAGCAGCGCCCCATGGGGACTCCGCAGGCCTTCTTCACACAGGTCACGTGAGTGACTACAAAGAGCAGGCTGCAGAGTGGGAGGGAGTTGGCCAGAGGGATGGAGAGGTTTGAGAGGAAAGAGGAGACTGGGATCAGATGCTACTTCAGCTGGCTGTTCAAAGCCATTATAGTCCTCCGTGGTGTGAGAGCTGGGGGAATCATGGATGGACAGACAGCTCCAGAGGTAGAGGAGTGTGTGTGATTGGTGTGTGTGAGAGAGAGAAAACGTGTGTGTTTCTTTGTAACGATGTCTTTAATTGTCGACCCATATGATGTATTCATGTGTATGTCCACTGTAGGCGTGTGTATTCTTCAGTAGACCTACCGATGTTGCAGTGCTCTCCGGTCCAGCCCTGGTTGCACTCACACTTGCCCTCCTTGCAGACTCCGTTCTTAGTGCACATGGGGTGGCAGGCCTTCTGGTCACAGACTGTACCCGTCCAGCCATCCTCGCAACGACAGCTGCCCCCGAAACACACGCCATGGGAGCCGCAGTCCACCACACACACCTCTGTACACACACACACACACACACACACACACACACACACACACACACACACACACACACACACACACACACACACACACACACACACACACACACACACACACACACACACACACACACACACACACACACACACACACACACACACACACACACACACACACACACACACACAAAGGAGGAAATGTTAGTGTCAGTGTGTAATGATGTGTAATCGCTAGCTAGTTATCTGGGTGTGCTAGTAGCAAAGTGACGTCACCCGCTTTGAGGCCTAGAAGTGGTTGTTGAAACACATTCATTCATAACAAGCAAAACAGACATAAGGTTTCATCTATCTCTCTGTCAACTGTAGCCAGGCAGGGTCTCCGTTGGCACAATGCTTCCACTATTGTGTTTTGGGCTGGTCAGCTGGTGGGGTCGGGGTCGGGTGGATATGGTTGTCAGCCTGGTATTTCTCAAATAATACCTTGCTACTCTGACACGTCTGTCCCCCGTGGCTGACACGGTGTAGCTTGAAGAATCTGGGAGGTTTTCATGGTTCCTGGGTGGGGCACGGTGGTGGGTCTGAGGTGTTGGTGTTTGTGATATGGTGTGTGTGTGTGTGTGTGTGTGTGTGTGTGTGTGTGTGTGTGTGTGTGTGTGTGTGTGTGTGTGTGTGTGTGTGTGTGTGTGTGTGTGTGTGTGTGTGTGTGTGTGTGTGTGTGTGCGCGTGTGTGTATGTGTGTGTGCGCGTGCGAGTGGGGGTGGAGGGAGGGCAGTGTGGGCAGAAGTGTGATCATTGACTATGGACAGTTCAGGCTATGAGAGTAGACATATTGACCTTTACCCCAGACAGGGTAAGAATAGGATAAGGGTAGAGGATGGGTAGACACTGTTTGCCAGCCATCCAGCCAGACACAAGGATTCCAACTGTGCCTGAACCAGAATGACACCCAAATCAATCAACCACAGGTAAATCAATCCTGCTGTAGTGGGGTCCATAGATGGACGCCTGCAAACAACCCGGGCTTGTTTGGTACAGACTCCCGACTGACGGAATGTTGTCAGTTGAGATGAAACTGTTTTTGACTGTGTTCTGTTCTTCAGAGTTTAGACCATTTGAACCAGGAGTGTGCATTCAAGTTCCTCCAATTACTTTTAGCTCTGAGTGAAAGTGACACTTGTTTTCCATTCGGAGCCTTTTTGATGCAGTTACATGAAGGGGACAGGAACACCTTTATTGACACGACCTTTAACTATAAACTGAGGGGAGCGGTGTTTGTTTATTGACACGACCTTTAACTATAAACTGAGGGGAGCGGTGTTTGAATGAATTGTTGTTTGCACAAAATATAAGAGAGACACTCAACATCACATTTTTGTCATTTAGTAGACACTCTTATACAGGACGACTTACAGAAGTGAGTGCACCCATTTTCATACTGGTCCCCCGGGGGAATCGAACCCACAACCCTGGCGTTGCAAGCGCCATGCTCTCCCAATTGAACCACAGTCTCAATTTTTACTCTTGTGTCTGTCTTGGCAGGTCTGTACGTACAGACAGACAGTCAGAGTTGCAGGCAGCAGATGTCTGGCAGGGTGAAGACTATACTCAGACAGACCCACCCTGGCTAACTACTGTATACTACCTCTTACTGAAATACTGTCCTGTAGAAACACAACCCAGTAGAACGGATGAGACCTGTGTCAGAGAGTTCAGAACAGGACCGTTCACTGTATTAATACTGGAAGAAAATCCTCATACAATGTTGACTACCTACAGTGCTATAGCGCAGGTATAGGAGTAACAGCAACTAAAATGTTGCCACTTCTTGGACACTTTGCCGTCAGGGACAAATAATCAACCGTAGGACCATTGCTATCAGACAGTGGCTAAGAGAAGCAATTCCGATTGAAGTCAGTGTCTAGATAGAAGACATTGATTGAGCGGAATTCTCTTAGACTAGTTATCAGTCAGTGGCTGGAAGATCGAGCTGTTAATCTCTGAGTCATTCCAGGTAAGACCACAAGACCAAACAGACCCCCGACCGCTCAGTCTTTCTCGGTCTCTAAAGTTCCATCAGCCCCCTGGAGGGGCTTCGCTCAGTGTGGGCATCCGCTGCCTGTGGCGAGCTGCCATTACCGCTGTGTGTGAGCGTGTGAGAGAGAGTGTGTTGTGTGTCAGGAAGTGGCGCTGTTCGTCACTGTCATCGCCTTGTCACCAGGGCGGTGTGTGTGCGTGTGAGACGTGGCGGGCGCTGTGTGAAGCTGGGAGGGAGAGAGCGAGCTGGAGGGGTGACCAGACTGAGGCTCTGGTCACATCTGTCTGAAGGTCACCGTGGTCCAGACCAAACTGTCTCAGACAAAACAATAATAAAGACAGAAGAGGACATATGTTTCTGCTTAACACCCATGCTTCTCCTCTCTCCTATTCCTCTGTTTTTACTTTATTCCATGTCTAAGTCATTATCTCACTCTTTCTCTCTCCAGGGCGATTCCACGCCCGGACAGCCCCAAAAATATTTAGGTTATCTCAAATTTTTTCAGGCAATTCTTACACAGAAATTTCATTGGAGAGGAAGGATGTTTGACATGCTTTTTGTCACGCCTTGGTCTTAGTATTTTGTGTTTTCTTTATTATTTTGTTCAGGCCAGGGTGTGACATGGGTTTATTGTGGTATTTCGTATTGGAGTTTTGTGTTATTGGGATATTCGGCTGTGTAGGGGTGTTGTATGGGCTTGGCTGCCTGAGGCGGTTCTCAATCAGAGTCAGGTGATTCTCGTTGTCTCTGATTGGGAACCGTATTTAGGTAGCCGGGGTTCCACTGTGTACTTCGTGGGTGATTGTTCCTGTCTCTGTGTAGTGTTCACCAGATAGGCTGTAATAGGTTTCACGTTCCGTTTTGTTGTTTTGCATTTGTTTAGTTATTTCATGTATCGCTCTTTTTCCATTAAAGTCATGAGTAACCACCACGCTGCATTTCGGTCCGACTCTCTTTCGACAAACGAAGAACGACGTTACACTTTTAACATTGTTATTCCATTATTTTTTTTATCACTCTGCCCACTCTGAAAAATGATATACTTGTAGAGTATATTGTTCCAAACAATCCGTCTTGAAATGAACAAGATACAAAAGGGTACTTTTGAGATATAAATATTTAGATTTTTGATATTTACCATATCAGAATCTCCACTATAAGGAGTATAATGACACCAAGTGATAGAAATGTCAAACAATCAATATTTTCGGGCTGTCCTGGTGCGGAATCGCCCTCCATTCGCTCTCTCTTTCTCTCAGTCTCTCTCTTTCTCTCCATCCCTCCCTCTCTGTTTTCTAGTAATTATCAGTACTGTCTTATTTAATTGAAACTCAGTGTAATTAACAAACCCACGGCCTTTGCTCTCCCTCCAGCCTTCCTTCTCTTTGCTGGCTGAGCCAGTGTGTTAGAGCCAGATAAACACAGCTTTCTCTCAAATGAAAAATGGATCAGATCGATGTGCTCTCTCTTCTCTAAGCCCAGTTAATATAAAAATCACACTGTGGCCTTCATAACAGCATTAGTCCACAAAGCAGCAGTGAAAAGAGAGAGATAAAGAATGAAAGAGAGAGAGAGTGATACAGTGAAAGGATATAGCTGGGAAGGCCATGGCACAACTGTGAGAGAAGCTCTACTAGATATCCATCTCCACTTAGTGAATGAGTAGTGGCTAACAAATGTCGTACTCCTGAGTTAACGAGAGGCTAGCATGCTAATGTTCTAACAATGTACCAAATGTAATACTGCTAAGTTAATGAGAGGTTAACATGCTAATGTTCTAACAATGTACCAAATGTAATACTGTTGAGTTAATAAGGCTAGCATGCTAATGTGCTAACAACGTACCAAATGTAATACTGCTAAGTTAATGGTAATGTTCTAACAATGTTCTAACAATGTTCTAACAATGTACCAAATGTAATACTGCTAAGTTAATGAGAGGCTAGCATGCTAATGTTCTAACAATGTACCAAATGTAATACTGCTAAGTTAACGAGAGGCTAGCATGCTAATGTGCTAAAAAGGTACCAAATGTAGTACGGCTGAGTTAATTAGAGGCTAACATGCTAATGTGCTAACAACGTACCAAATGTAGTACTGTTGAGATAATAAGGCTAGCATGCTAATGTGCTAACAACATACCAAATGTAGTACTGTTGAGATAATAAGGCTAGCATGCTAATGTGCTTACAACGTACCAAATGTAGTACGGCTGAGTTAATTTGAGGCTATGTGCTAATAACATATCAAAAATGTAGTACTTCTGCATGAAGGCGTGCATGCTAACAACTAACAACCTTTACCAACATTCAAACAACGTGCTGACACCAACAACGTACCGACGGAGCAGTCGGGGCCGGTCCAGTTGGTGTCGCAGGTGCAAGTGCCGCTTTCGCTCTGGTAGGTGCCGTGGCCGGAGCACTGGTCGGGGCACATGGTCTTGAGGATCTCACAGTTGGTGCCCCCCCAGCCCGGGCTACAGTGGCACTCCCCGTGGATACACACACCATGGACTGAACAGCCAGGGTCCAGGCAGTCCACTGGAGGGAGGAGGGGAAGAGAGAGACGTTGATTTGTCACAATTCCCAACCAACTGCTGTCACTTTGGATTGTTGCATAGAGCAAATATAAACATACAGTACACAAACACTCACTGTGAAACTGTGGAATTGTGTTTGTGTCGGTGTGTGTGTATACTATCTCTGTGTTTGTGAGTGTCTACAGCTCAGCGTTCAACACCATAGTGCCCACAAAGCTCATCACTAAACTAAGGACCCTGGGACTAAACACCTCACTCCGCAAATGGATCCTGGACTTCCTGACGGGCCGCCCCCAGGTGGTAGGGGTAAACAACAACACATCTGCCACGCCGATCCTCAACACTAAGGCCCCTCAGGGGTGCATGATTAGTCCCCTCCTGTACTCCCCGTTCATCCACGACTGCGTGGCCAAGCACTCCTACATCATCATTAAGTTTGCTGATGACACAACAGTGGTAGGCCTGATCACTGAGAACGATGAGCCAGCCTATAGGGAGGAGGTCAGAGACCTGGCAGTGTGGTGCCAGGATAACAACCTCTCATTCAATGTGAGCTAGACAAAGGGCTGATCGTGGACTATAGGAAAAGGAGGGCTGAGCAGGCCCCCATTAACATCGACGGGGCTGAAGTGGAGCGGGTAGAGAGTTTCAAGTTCCTTGGTGTCCACATCACCAACATCCTATCAAGGTCCAAGCACACCAAGGCAGTTGTGAAGAGGACACGACAACACTTTTTCCCCCTCAGGAGACTGAAAAGATTTGGCATGGGTCCCCAGATCCTCACCTGTTGTATAATGCGCATGTGCCAAATACAATTTGACTTGTCTGTTGATGCCCAGCAAGTTGCCTGGAGCTGATGCTTGTTGAGCTGCAGTTACTTCCCTCTGCTGTCTCAGTGATGATGGGTCTTAATCTGTCCATTGACTACTGACTGGGTCACAGACCTCACAATAACATTCACTGCAAACTAATTGCATTAGCGTCGGATTGTGGTGCGTGTCAGTAGGAGGAGGTTGGCAGAAATCCATTTTATTGAGCAGTGAAGATGAGATTTTGTCCCATAGGGAAGTGCAATAATTGGATCTAATGTACAGACAGAGCTAGCCTTCTGGTGGGTTGTGTTGTAGTCTAGCGTAGCAGGTACATGCAAGGATAATTTAGCTAATCTAATATTCTCCATTCTGTGTGTGTGTGTGTGGTGCATGTGTGTGTCTCAAGCCACGCATCAATTGGGACAACGATGTAATTCCTTTCTCTGTGAAGTAGAGAGTAGTAATTGTTTCTGTAATACTGAACTATTGGCTGGCGGTAAAGATTATGAGGGTGAATGCTGAGCAATCACACACTGACTGGCTGACAAGGAAGGAAGAGGATGTGTCTGAACATACACAAACACACACCGAGGAGAGGGGGAAAAGGGCAGGGCAGATCAAAAGATCCCTCTAACAGGAAAAACAATAGGAATCTATGATCTCATGCTAATGGCTTAATACATCTGGCTAAGATGATCTAGCCTATCATGTGCCCTGCCCTGTCTAAGCATCACGGCTCTACAGAATGACAGCAGCCAATACTTCTGATCTGGCCTATCTACGCTTGGCGGTGCTACACAGTGACAGCAGCCAATACTTCTGAAATCCTTCCTTT
>NC_060196.1:9528804-9561304 GCF_021184085.1 Oncorhynchus gorbuscha | reverse complement strand
AACTGGGGCTGGTCAATGTAGAGCTGGGAGCGCCAGAAGATCCCTGGTGGGACTTCCTGAAGGGCCCTGCGCCCCACGTCCACCTCCCCCGTGTCTATGGTGTTGTTCTCCTGCAGGAACACCACTACTTTACCTAGATAGATGGAGAGGGGGGGGAGAAGAGAAAGGGAGAGGGGAGAAGAGAGGGATTAAATTAGCATGCTGAATGACAGAAATATGGTTCCAGTTTAGGACAACATGATGAAGTAGTATTCACTTGTAATGATAAAAGTGAATGGAGGAAGGCATCATCACTTTGCATTTGAATACAGCTGTTTAGATTGTTAGCGGAAGCCAGCATTCAGCCATCAGATTAAGATGGTAATCCTCATAAAAACCATGCATAATAACTGTTTCCTGAGGCTGCTAGAGTAATGCTGTAATGAGGCACTAGGCTGCTACAGTAATGTTGTAATGATGCACGAGACTGCAACAGTAATGTTGTAATGAGGCACTAGGCTGCTACAGTAATGTTGTAATGAGGCACTAGGCTGCTAGAGTAATATTGTAATGAGGCACTAGGCTGCTAGAGTAATGCAGAACAGTAGCCTGGTCTAAGGTCTGTTTGTACTGTGTTATGGTCATTGTAATGAGGCAGTAGAGAGAACAGTAGCCTGGTCTAAGGTCTGTTTGTACTGTATTATGGTCATTGTAATGAGGCAGTAGACAGAACAGTAGCCTGGTCTAAGGTCTGTTTGTACTGTATTATGGTCATTGTAATGAGGCAGTAGAGAGAACAGTAGCCTGGTCTAAGGTCTGTTTGTACTGTATTATGGTCATTGTAATGAGGCAGTAGACAGAACAGTAGCCTGGTCTAAGGTCTGTTTGTACTGTATTATGGTCATTGTAATGAGGCAGTAGAGAGAACAGTAGCCTGGTCTAAGGTCTGTTTGTACTGTATTATGGTCGTTGTAATGAGGCAGTAGACAGAACAGTAGCCTGGTCTAAGGTCTGTTTGTACTGTGTTATGGTCGTTGTAATGAGGTCTGTTTGTACTGTGTTAGACAGAACAGTAGCCTGGTCTAAGGTCTGTTTGTACTGTGTTATGGTCGTTGTAATGAGGCAGTAGACAGAACAGTAGCCTGGTCTAAGGTCTGTTTGTAGGTCTTGTAATGAGGCAGTAGACAGAACAGTAGCCTGGTCTCAGGTCTGTTTGTACTGTGTTATGGTCGTTGTAATGAGGCAGTAGACAGAACAGTAGCCTGGTCTAAGGTCTGTTTGTATTGTGTTATGGTCGTTGTAATGAGGCAGTAGACAGAACAGTAGCCTGGTCTAAGGTCTGTTTGTACTGTGTTATGGTCGTTGTAATGAGGCAGTAGACAGAACAGTAGCCTGGTCTCAGGTCTGTTTGTACTGTGTTATGGTCGTTGTAATGAGGCAGTAGAGAGAACAGTAGCCTGGTCTAAGGTCTGTTTGTAATGTGTTATGGTCGTTGTAATGAGGCAGTAGACAGAACAGTAGCCTGGTCTCAGGTCTGTTTGTACTGTGTTATGGTCGTTGTAATGAGGCAGTAGACAGAACAGTAGCCTGGTCTCAGGTCTGTTTGTACTGTGTTATGGTCGTTGTAATGTAGCTACTGTAACACACAACACCGGCTAATGTTACAACCACAGAAATATAAGTCAATGGTAAATGTTTTAGTTATTTTATTTCTAAGGTCCAGACACCCCATTTCAGTCTTTGTCCCCACCACATTAACGAACCCCGACTCACGGTCACACACTTTACCAGTAATTTCCAGTAATATTATATCTTATCCCATAAGGATCCGAAAGGACTATTATTTTGGGAAATACAACTCATCTAGATATAACCCATCACCATACACACAACACTCCTACAAAGACATAAGCATGAGTTGGACACATTATCATCCACACAGTAACACAGTGTGTGTGTTTGTCTGTGAGAGAGAGCTATAGGCTACCTCCGAAGGGAATCATGGCGGTCACGGGGGAATCGACTGGTCTGCTACGGTTATTAATGGACAGCAGCTGTTGTTAATAATCCATTAATTATTGCAGAAGTGGTTCAGGGGACCTGTGGTGTATGTGTGAGTGGTTCAGGGGACCTGTGGTGTATGTGTGAGTGGTTCAGGGGACCTGTGGTGTATGTGTGAGTGGTTCAGGGGACCTGTGAGATTCATAACGCCAGAGAGAGAGAGAGAATGTGTGATGCAGTACATGCTTACAAAGGGCCATTTCCACTGTCCGAAGAAGCAATTAGACACAAAATGCTGCTTGCTAGTGAAACACTGGTCTCTCTCTCTGTCGCTATCTTTCCCCTTCCTCTGTTGCGCTCTCTCTCTCTCTCTCTCTCTCTCTCTCTCTCTCTCTCTCTCTCTCTCTCTCTCTCTCTCTCTCTCTCTCTCTCTCTCTCTCTCTCTCTCTCTCTCTCTCTCTCTCTCTCTCTCTCTCTCTGAGCTAGGGTAAAAAAAAAGGACCTCATACGGTAAAACTTTAAATTAAATGGCAAAGTTCTACGGTATGTATGAGATGCTGCTGCCCTCAAGCAGTAAAGATGAGATGTGTTTGAATAGTAACACAATCAATATCATGCTGTGTATTGAACTGTCCAGTCCACCCTTACATGAGAAAAAGATGAGCATCTATTTATCATCACACTAAGCCCCACAAACACACACGGACAACCACTTGAAAAACATGATTCACTTAAGTCTTTAGAAAAACAAACTATCCGTCAACATAACATTTTCTTGTGTGCAACAGTAGATGCATATTCAATCAACCACTTCGGGGAAAAACTGCTTTCTTAGAGCAGCTCGCTCGCTCTCTCTCTGTTATAATGCACTATGGCTCAACAGTGTGGCCAATGTACTGAGTGTTGTCGGGAGTCAGATTACTGCTAGTAATCAAACATTAATCTGTATTAACGGCTCTTAATTGTTGGAACATCACCGATAGAACTAGACTAACAGAGAAGTAGAGAAAGCCTCTCTCTTGATCATGTGGTTGATCAGGGTTATGTGGTGCATCAACAAGGACAAGGATGAACAAGGAGAAAGAGTCACTGGGTGTTTGTGTGTGTGTGTGTGTGTGCGTGCGTGCGTACAGTATGTGTGTGTGTGTGGTTGGCCCTATGCCATTTCTACTGTGTGATAATAATGCAGCAGCTTCAGCTCAGGTTCACATACACAGATCAGATTGAACATGATGTCATGGTGGAAGACAAGAGCCGCACTATTTGTGACGTAATTGAGTAAATTATTGGTCATAGTATGGATATAGTTAGTATGCTGAAAGTTCCCAGATGTCGTACTAAATTCGCCAAAATACGAAGTATACACGCATAGGACACGATTTCCGTACTTTGGGGCCTATAATGCAATGCAAATGGGAATAGCTTCACATGGTTTTCAGATTTTAAGATAATAGAGGAAAATATGCAGCAGAAGTCCGACGAGAGCGGATACAAATTCATGGTTTTAACTAATTATGACAAATGTTAAGAAAATGTTGAGCAATGTAATAAAGTAATGACTTTTCAAATAAGTTACCTTCCACATTATGTTGGCTGACAATTTGTTAGCTACGCTGTATTTACGAACCACACAGCATATCATCACAGCAGTTTTTACCAGTGTGTTAGCTAGCTACCCAGCGTTAGTTGGCTACTTATACATTAAACTTGCCAGTATATTAACTATAGGCTGTCTAACTACCCAACGTCTATTGACTTGATTATTCCCATCATTCTTAGCTCAGCTAAACGGTATAGTATAGTCGGTGTGCGTTCTCAATGGACATTCGGGTGCTTTCATAAATTCGCTCTGGCTATTGTCTGAGTTTACCAGAGTACAGAATGACGAATTTACGAGCGCTCA
This sequence comes from Oncorhynchus gorbuscha, assembly GCF_021184085.1. Lineage (NCBI taxonomy): Eukaryota > Metazoa > Chordata > Actinopteri > Salmoniformes > Salmonidae > Oncorhynchus > Oncorhynchus gorbuscha. Next base: position 9,557,421 of record NC_060196.1, on the reverse strand, counting down.
ACACCCATTGAATATGCCGTCAGTTACCACGGCAAAAAAGCGTAAACAGTCACCAATGCTCTGGATAACATGAAAACTGCCTAACCAGCTCTGCTAGGGCGAGTAAAATGGTCAACGTGGTCTCATTTGTGTCTGGAAGTAAGCTAGCAAGCTATCGAACGTTAGCTTGGGTGCTTGACAGCCGTTGTAAGGTCAGAACGCTCAAATCAACCCGACTCCTCAGCCCAAGTGTCCAGTGCGCGCGCCGAGAGCCAAACGCTCTGAATTTACAAACGGACAATCTGACAACGCTCTGAATTTACAAACGGATAATCTGACAACGCTCTGAATTTACAAACGGATAATCTGACAACGCTCTGAATTTACAAACGGATAATCTGACAACGCTCTGAATTTACAAACGGACAATCTGACAACGCTCTGAATTTACAAACGGATAATCTGACAACGCTCTGAATTTACAAACGGATAATCTGACAACGCTCTGAATTTACAAACGGACAATCTGACAACGCTCTGAATTTACAAACGGACAATCTGACAACGCTCTGAATTTACAAACGGATAATCTGACAACGCTCTGAATTTACAAACGGACAATCTGACAACGCTCTGAATTTACAAACGGACAATCTGACAACGCTCTGAATTTACAAACGGATAATCTGACAACGCTCTGAATTTACAAACGGACAATCTGACAACACTCTGAATTTACAAACGGATAATCTGACAACGCTCTGAATTTACAAACGGATAATCTGACAACGCTCTGAATTTACAAACGGATAATCTGACAACGCTCTGAATTTACAAACGGATAATCTGACAACGCTCTGAATTTACAAACGGATAATCTGACAACGCTCTGAATTTACAAACGGACAATCTGACAACGCTCTGAATTTACAAACGGACAATCTGACAACGCTCTGAATTTACAAACGGACAATCTGACAACGCTCTGAATTTACAAACGGACAATCTGACAACGCTCTGAATTTACAAACGGATAATCTGACAACGCTCTGAATTTACAAACGGACAATCTGACAACGCTCTGAATTTACGAGTGCACTCTGGCACTCCACATTTAATTTAAGAACACACCCAAAGTCGTAAAATGTCTAACTAGTCATTTGTTACGCTAACTAGATAGCAAGAGGTTGCATAGCAACAGCATCAACTTCGAATTGCTAGTACACTCAACTGAAAGCATAATGTTCCTTTACAGTATACAGTACTAAAGTGAACTAATAGTATATAGTATGTTGTATATACTCATTAAGTATGTAGTATACAGTATGTCAGTATGTGTATTCGAACACAGCTAAGGTCTTCCTAAAATGATAAGGCAAACCATACATTATTCACAGTTCTATAAATGTGTGTGTGTGTGTGTGTGTGTGTGTGTGTGTGTGTGTGTGTGTGTGTGTGTGTGTGTGTGTGTGTGTGTGTGTGTGTGTGTGTGTGTGTGTGTGTGTGTGTGTGTGTGTGTGTGTGTGTGTGTGTGTGTGTGTGTGTGTGTGTGTGTGCATCATGAATGTATAAGATTGTGTGAATGTAATACGAGTATTTCGTTCTAGTTCTGAAATTTTAGCTACAGTCTTCTAGCTGTACTACACTGTCTTCTAGATTTAATACACTGTCTTATAGATTTAATACACTGTCTTATAGCTTCACTACACTGTCTTCTAGCTTTACTACACTGTCTTCTAGCTTTACTACACTGTCTTCTAGATTTAATACACTGTCTTATAGATTTAATACACTGTCTTATAGCTTTACTACACTGTCTTCTAGCTTTAATACACTTTCTAGATTTAATACACTGTCTTCTAGCTTTACTACACTGTCTTCTAGCTTTAATGCACTGTTGTCTAGCTTTAATACACTGTCTTCTAGCTTTAATACACTGTCTTCTAGATTTAATACATTCTCTTCTAGATTTAATTCCCTGTCTTCAAGCTGTACTACACTGTCTTCTAGATTTAATACACTGTCTTCTAGCTGTACGACACTGTCTTCTAGCTGTACTACACTGTCTTCTAGCTGTACTACACTGTCTTCTAGCTGTACGACACTGTCTTCTAGCTGTACGACACTGTCTTCTAGATTTAATACACTGTCTTCTAGCTGTACTACACTGTCTTCTAGCTGTACTACACTGTCTTCTAGATTTAATACACTGTCTTCTAGCTGTACTACACTGTCTTTTAGCTGTACTACACTGTCTTCTAGATTTAATACACTGTCTTCTAGCTGTACTACACTGTCTTCTAGCTGTATTACACTGTCTTCTAAATTTAACACACTGTCTTCTAGATTTTATACACTGTCTTCTAGCTGTACTACACTGTCTTCTAGATTTAATACACTGTCTTCTAGCTGTACTACACTGTCTTCTAGCTGTACTACACTGTTTTCTAGATTTAATACACTGTCTTCTAGCTGTACTACACTGTCTTCCAGCTGTACTACACTGTTTTCTAGATTTAATACACTGTCTTCTAGCTGTACTACACTGTCTTCTAGCTGTACTACACTGTCTTCTAGCTTTAATACAAAGTGTCTTCTACACTTTGCTGTTTCACTGCACCTGGACCTGTCAACAAAGCCCTTTGCTCTCGCCCAGTGCACCTCAATCCAACACTTCCAATCATCGGTGAGAGTGAGTGAGTGAGTGCACGAAGGCGATTGCTCTCCTACTCTTCCTCCCCCTGGGTAGACACTCTTATAGAGAGAGTGCTTTTAGGTTACCTGCCAATCACAGAGGTGAACAACAACATGCAGTCCAAAGATAGGTACTGGACACGTACGCACACGCACACACACACAAACACAAGATGCGTGGGTTGACTCATGACCCGCAGTCCCTGCGGTTATACAGATGTAATTTGAGCCAGTTTGCTACAGCAGGAATGCTGCAGCAACAGGAAATGTGAATTATTATGTGGATTATAATTAATGGACATTTTTTTAGGGGTTGATATATTTTACGTAAGGGAAAATCAAGTCTGAAATTTCAAAGTGGACATTTTTAAACCTTTTTAAACCTCAAACACACTACAAGTTTTTGAATTACTTGTAAAGTTTTAATTTTCTCCTGCAACAGGGTGATCAAACTAAGATCGTACACCTGTGTCCGCGGGGCAGGCGGTTTTAGGGTCATGAAATATTGTGTGGATGAAGGGTGGGTTTAGGTGCATGAAATACACTGCTCAAAAAAATAAAGGGAACACTTAAACAACACAATGTAACTCCAAGTCCATCACACTTCTGTGAAATCAAACTGTCCACTTAGGAAGCAACACTGACAATAAATTTCACATGCTGTTGTGCAAATGGAATAGACAACAGGTGGAAATTATAGGCAATTAGCAAGACACCCCCAATAAAGGAGTGGTTCTGCAGGTGGTGAACACTGACCACTTCTCAGTTCCTATACTTCCTGGCTGATGTTTTGGTCACTTTTGAATGCTGGCGGTGCTTTCACTCTAGTGGTAGCATGAGACGGAGCCTACAACCCACACAAGTGGCTTAGGTAGTGCAGCTCATCCAGGATGGAACATCAATGCAAGCTGTGGAAAGAAGGTTTGCTGTGTCTGTCAGCGTAGTGTCCAGAGCATGGAGGCGCTACCAGGAGACAGGCCAGTACATCAGGAGACGTGGAGGAGGCCAACAACCCAGCAGCAGGACTGCTACCTCCGCCTTTGTGCAAGGAGGAGCAGGAGGAGCACTGCCAGAGCACTGCAAAATGACCTCCAGCAGGCCACAAATGTGCATGTGTCTGCTCAAACGGTCAGAAACAGACTCCATGAGGGTGGTATGAGGGCCCAACGTCCACAGGTGGGGGTTGTGCTTACAGCCCAACACCGTGCAGGACGTTTGGCATTTGCCAGAGAACACCAAGATTGGTCAATTCGCCACTGGCGCCCTGTGCTCTTCACAGATGAAAGCAGGTTCACACTGAGCACATGTGACAGACGTGACAGAGTCTGGAAACACCGTGGAGAACGTTCTGCTGCCTGCAACATCCTCCAGCATGACCGGTTTGGCGGTGGGTCAGTCACGGTGTGGGGTGGCATTTCTTTGCGGGGCCGCACAGTCTTCCATGTGCTCGCCAGAGGTAGCCGGACTGCCATTAGGTACCGAGACGAGATCCTCAGACCCCTTGTGAGACCATATGCTGGTGCGGTTGGCCCTGGGTTCCTCCTAATGCAAGACAATGCTAGACCTCATGTGGCTGGAGTGTGTCAGAAGTTCCTGCAAGAGGAAGGCATTGATGCTATGGACTAGCCCGACCCGTTCCCCAGACCTGAATCCAATTGAGCACATCTGGGACATCATGTCTCGCTCCATCCACCAACGCCACGTTGCACCACAGACTGTCCAGGAGTTGGCGGATGCTTTAGTGCAGGTCTGGGAGGAGATCCCTCAGGAGACCATCCACCACCTCATCAGGAGCATGCCCAGGCGTTGTAGGGAGGTCATACAGGCACGTGGAGGCCACACACACTACTGAGCCTCATTTGGACTTGTTTTAAGGACATTACATCAAAGTTGGATCAGCCTGTAGTGTGGTTTTCCACTTCCATTTTGAGTGACTCCAAATCCAGACCTCCATGGGTTGATAAATTTGATTTCCATTGATAATTTTTGTGTGATTTTGTTGTCAGCACATTCAACTATGTATAGAAAAAAGTATTTAATAAGAATATTTCATTCATTCAGATCTAGGATGTGTTATTTTAGTGTTCCCTTAATGTTATTTTAGTGTTCCCTTAATTTTTTTGAGCAGTGTATTTTGTGGATGAAGGGTGTGTGGGTGGTGGGCGGGTTGGACAAAGAGAAAATGATCCATAAAATAATTCCATAAATGTATGATAATTCTTGTGCTATTCATATCTATATGATACATTGAGGTTTTTCTTTCATGATTTTGATCAGGCATTCGGGCGTAAACCTAAGCTTTACGGCCTAACTGTACGTGTGCCAAATATACGCCGATAGCCAAATGTTATTGGGAACTTGGGCAGAAAAAGTTAACGGCGATCCACTGAGGCAAAAAGGACAAAAGTGTTCAGTACATATTGTATATTAGCGGGTTAGGGTCGGGTGCAGGCCTCCTATTTATCACAGATAGTCGGGCGGTTGCAGACGGGTTATTAGCAATTGCTGGTGGGTGCGGGTCAACAAACAGCTGACCCGCGCATCACTAACAGACACACACACACACTCACTGAGACGAGTGTGAAGGGAGAGTCAGCATATATTTATCAATGTGTGCATGTATGTTTAGATGCACTTTACTTTTCTAACAGTGTGTGTGTGTGTGTGTGTGTGTGTGTGTGTGTGTGTGTGTGTGTGTGTGTGTGTGTGTGTGTGTGTGTGTGTGTGTGTGTGTGTGTGTGTGTGTGTGTGTGTGTGTGTGTGTGTGCACATGTCTATTTGTGGTGGTCCATTCATTCACATCAGTGAACAAAGCCATAGGCTGTCACTGCAGACCGTCGATGGCTCCGGCTCACACAGAGAGAGAGGAAGAGGAAGAGGGAGAGGAGGCCAAGGTTAGTTGAAGGAGGAGAGAACGGAGGAGGGAGGGATTTTGTATTGATTAGAAGTGATGTGTTGAGTGGCGGCATGGCGGTGTTAATTAGTCTGTTATGATGAGGGCTGGAAGAGCTCATTAGATTGAGAGCGTTCATTACTTCCTCACGTTGATGTAAATACTATCATGTTAGCATGACCACTCCTCTTCCTCCTCCTCCACAGTGGCTTTTAGACTCTCAGTTCACCTCAGTTACTTCCTCACGTTAATGTAAATACTATCATGTTAGCATGACCACTCCTCTTCCTCCTCCTCCACAGTGGCTTTTAGACTCTCAGTTCACCTCAGTTACTTCCCCACGTTAATGTAAATACTATCATGTTAGCATGACCACTCCTCTTCCTCCTCCTCCACAGTGGCTTTTAGACTCTCAGTTCACCTCAGTTGGAGATCTGTCTGTCTGAATGTTGTCTGAATGGTGGTGACGGTCACTGTTACCTTGTACTGTCTGATATCTGTTTATCTAACCAAACACACAACCACATAAAAATAAAGAAGATGGGGATAAAGGGAAGAGGAGAGGGATGTTTGGAGGGACATGGTGAGTGGAAGAGACATGGTGGAGAGAGGAGAGGGATGTTTGGAGGGACATGGTGAGTGGAAGAGACATGGTGGAGAGAGGAGAGGATGTTTGGAGGGACACGGTGAGTGGAAGAGACATGGTGGAGAGAGGAGAGGATGTTTGGAGGGACACAGTGAGTGGAAGAGACATGATGGAGAGAGGAGAGGGATGTTTGGAGGGACATGGTGAGTGGAAGAGACATGGTGGAGAGAGGAGAGGATGTTTGGAGGGACACGGTGAGTGGAAGAGACATGGTGGAGAGAGGAGAGGATGTTTGGAGGGACACGGTGAGTGGAAGAGACATGATGGAGAGAGGAGAGGGATGTTTGGAGGGACATGGTGAGTGGAAGAGACATGGTGGAGAGAGGAGAGGATGTTTGGAGGGACACGGTGAGTGGAAGAGATATGATGGAGAGAGGAGAGGGATGTTTGGAGGGACATGGTGAGTGGAAGAGACATGGTGGAGAGAGGACATGGTGAGTGGAAGAGACATGGTGGAGAGAGGAGAGGATGTTTGGAGGGACATGGTGAGTGGAAGAGACATGATGGAGAGAGGAGAGGATGTTTGGAGGGACATGGTGAGTGGAAGAGACATGATGGAGAGAGGAGAGGGATGTTTGGAGGGACATGGTGAGTGGAAGAGACATGATGGAGAGAGGAGAGGGATGTTTGGAGGGACATGGTGAGTGGAAGAGACATGATGGAGAGAGGAGAGGGATGTTTGGAGGGACATGGTGAGTGGAAGAGACATGGTGGAGAGAGGAGAGGGATGTTTGGAGGGACATGGTGAGTGGAAGAGACATGATGGAGAGAGGAGAGGGATGTTTGGAGGGACATGGTGAGTGGAAGAGACATGGTGGAGAGAGGAGAGGGATGTTTGGAGGGACATGGTGAGTGGAAGAGACATGGTGGAGAGAGGAGAGGGATGTTTGGAGGGACATGGTGAGTGGAAGAGACATGGTGGAGAGAGGAGAGGGATGTTTGGAGGGACATGGTGAGTGGAAGAGACATGGTGGAGAGAGGAGAGGGATGTTTGGAGGGACATGGTGAGTGGAAGAGACATGATGGATAGAGGAGAGGGATGTTTGGAGGGACATGGTGAATGGAAGAGACATGATGGAGAGAGAAAGAGAGAGAGAAAAAGAGGGAGAGAGAATAAAAGAGAGAGAGAGAGACGGCCTGCTCGCAGAACTGAACAAGTGTCAACCTAATTGTGTCAGCGAAGGTTAGAAGGGGGAGGAGAACGACTCTACCCTCCCCTGTACGGGGACACAAACACGGGAGGGAACAGGAGCACACGGGGACGCACAGACACCCATCAAATCACCGGCACAAGAAGCAGATCAGCAGCATCTCAAATGGCACCCTACTCCCTATATAGTGCACTACTTTGGACTAAAGGTAGTGCACTAAATAGGGAACAGAGTGCCATTTGGGACGCAGTCTAAGCCGGTCTCACAGTGGGAGATGAGACAGTGGTGGAAGTACTGGGGCTCATGCTCGTCCATTCTCTCCTCAGCTCTCTGCAGTATGATGGCCCAGTGTCATGGGTTTATTTCATCTCTACTATGCTAATTTGAACCTACACTCGACCCAAATTAAGAAGAAAAAGTGTGTGATTATAGATGTATTCTCATAACTCGCGACCCCACCTCTCACATGCCCAGGTCCCACTTTGGTCCCGACCCATAGTTTAAGAAACCCTGCTCTTGTCAGCTCTCTGCTGCCCAGTCATAGACTTAGTTTGTAAGGTCAGTCCACTTCCAGATAAAGCCACTCTGTCTCACCTTAGCCTACAGAGACCAACACAGAGTCTGTACAACCTCAAATACCTGCAGTACTACCATCCCCTCTCCTCTCCACGGGGGATTCAGAGTGATGGTGGACATGGAAAAGGTGTGTGTGAGTGTGTGTGTGTTACAAAGGTGTATGTGTGTTGGTGTGAGAAAGGGATCGATAAAGAGAAACATTGCTGTGTAAGACAGCTACAAAAGTGTGTGTGTGTTATTAGAGCTGTAGTGTGTGTCCGATGAGGATACAGTGTGTGTCTGGAGGTCAGTGGCAAATAGAGTTTGATAGAGTGACTGTATTATGAGGTGTTCAGTGGGAGTGTGACCCGGCTGGTAGTCTTCACACACGCGCGCGCGCGCACACACACACACACACACACACACACACACACACACACACACACACACACACACACACACACACACACACACACACACACACACACACACACACACACACACACACACACACACACACACACACACGCACCATTTGGCTGGTGGCTGGGCTATGCCTCTGGATAATGGGCCTGGATGAATGATGGCAGGGTGTGTGTGTGTGAGTGTGTGTGTGTGTGTGTGTGTGTGTGAGTGTGGGTAGAGTCTTCAAAACACTATCTTTAGACAAAGCAATCTGAGGACATTCACACTTTAGGAAGCTCTTTCTCTAGGAGAAAGCTAAGTGCAATGTTTAGTGAATAAATCAGAGCAGGCTTAATGCAGATGTGAGAGGGGGTTCATCCCACTGACTATGCATTCTCCTTGGGTTTCTCCATAGACACAAGCTCACCTACACAGCCACCACAAAAACAGCACTAAAAGAAAGAGCTACAAGGGCCTCCCGAGTGGTGCAGTGGTCTAAGGCACTGTGCCACTAGAGTTGGGTTCGAGTCCAGGCACCATTGGCCCAGCATCGTCCAGGTTAGGGGAGGGTTTGGCCGGCAGGGACGTCCTTGTCCCATCGTGCACTAGAGACTCCTGTGGCGGGCCGGGCGCAGTGCACGCTGACACGGTCGCCAGGTGTATGGTGTTGCACATTGGTGCGGCTGACTTCCAGGTTAAGCGGGCATTGTGTCAAGAAGCAGTGCGGCTTGGTTGGATTGTGTTTCGGAGGACGCATGGCCCTCGACCTTTGGCTCTCCCGATGAGACAAGACTGTAACTACCAATTGAATAACACAAAATTGGGGAGAAAAAATGGGGTATATAAAAAAGAAAGAGCTATAGGGTGGCAGGTAGTCTATCGGTAAAGAGCCAAAAGGTTGCTAGTTCAAACCCCCAAGCAGAATAGTTGAAAAATCTGTCACTGTGCTCTTGAGCAAGGCACTTAACCCTAATAGCTCCTGTAAGTTGCTCTAGATAAGAACTTCTGTAAATGACTATGTCCAGTGTGAGAGGTACAGTATAACCTTGTCAGTGTGGTTAAACACTGTGTTACTATGTGGTCAGATCACTGCCATCTCTTCTAATACTGGGACTTAAAGCCTCTGGCCACTATGCACACAGGGCCCAATGAGTCGGTCGGTGTGTGTGTGTTCTAGCCTCCTTACCGTTATCAGCAGACAGTGCGGTGATGGTGTTGGGTGTGGTGTCTGACTTCCCCTGACCGTTCTCAAAGGTGTAGCCCTCTGTCTCCTGCATCTGCCAGTTCAGACCAAACAGATGCATGGCTACAATTGGGGGAGAGAGAGAAAAGACTTGTTACTCTCAGTGGTCGAGGGCTCAACAACACACACACACACACACACACACACACACACACACACACACACACACACACACACACACACACACACACACACACACACACACACACACACACACACACACACACACACACACACACACACACACACACACACAGAGATTACCTAGCAGCGAGTCAGAGATAGGATGCCTCATCGAACTCTATCAGATAAAAAGACAACAGGAGAAATATCCCTCCATCGATTATGGTTTGGGTTCTAACAAGCTCTCGGATTGGCCGGACCCTTCAGGGTGAGTATATATCTGAACATGTGTGGGTGTAGGAGGTGAGTTGGGAGTTGTAGAAAGATAATCTGTCAAATATGAATCTGTCAAAATAAGAGCAGGTATTGTTGTTTGAAAAATCCAATATGCTAACCTAGGCCCTGAGAGGAGAGAGAGATGGAGGGAGGGAGCTGGAGAGATGGAGCCACGCAGTTTAGAGCGTTAACATCAAGACGGCCCTCTGGCTGGATATAATTCAATCCCACACCTTTCCCTCTCTCTCCCCCCTCCTCTTCATTTCGCTCTCTCTCTGAGTGCTTCTGCGAGAAGCCACACTAAAAGTGAGGAGACACGCGAGATGAGCCAGTTTCTAGTTTTTAACACTGTTTCAGCGCCGTCTGGAGCTGTCATGGCTGCCGAGGGCTTTAGTAGGAGCCAGACATGATGGAGGCCTGAGGACTGTGACTCAGACAGTACTGGAGGACCAGTAGTAAGTCTGGTGAGAATGACTGTTTAGTACCAATACGCACGCGCACGCACGCACGCACGCACGCACGCACGCACGCACGCACGCACGCACGCACACACACACACACACACACACACACACACACACACACACACACACACACACACACACACACACACACACACACACACGCACACACACACGTGTCAGTGTGTGTGTGTCCTGTGTGAGTAATAAGCCTGCCTGGCTGCACACTCTAGCTCTAATGAGGGGAGTTTAGTAGTGCACACAGACCCCTGTGGTTTTCTACCTGAACACACACTCACAACCACCTATAAATCACTATAAAAGTAGGGGATGTTGGTGTATACTGGCTGTGTGGTGGGGAGTATGTGTTTTCTGTATAAGTGTGTGTATTTGTGTGTTTGTTAGCTGGTTGTAGGATATTTAGACATTATAGCTGGAGGGAATGGAAGCGAGAGAGAAGGAGAGTAAGGGACAGAGAGGTCAAATGGTGGAGAGAGAGAGAGAGGTAGAGAGGTAGAGAGTGAGGGGAAGACGAGAGGTAGAGAGAAGAGGGAGAATGTGTAGGGTAAGCTGAGGGAATCCTCTAGCATTGGGCCCGGAGGCCAGAGTCCCCCACAGTTTCAACCAAGCCTTCTCTCTCTCTAGCTCTCTCGCTCTCTCTCTCTCTCTCTCATTAAATTAGAGTGGTGTGGTGCTGGGGAGGGCCTCCTGCAGTTGACAGGACCAGAGGGTCATGGGAGAAAAGTTGGCGGATCGACACCAAGTGCTGCCAGAGTGGAGCATGCTGGGAGGCCCTCAGATAACCTTTACACAACCACGAGACAACCGTTAAACAATGTTGAGATATCCATCTCTGAGCTAGGTTCGCCAAAACAGCATCAAAACCCTTCGAGCTTGAATCAAACACCAGTCTCTGGACCTCTGAGAGCGAGAGAGGGGGAGAGAGAAGGCATATTGAGAGCAAGGGAAGATCGAGAGCAAGGGAAGCATTGGAGAACCAGACGGACAAAGAGAGACAGGTGTGGACGTGGATGGATATTCAAAGCATTTCTATTTGTTAAAAGGTCAACCTTTTCAGACTGAGAGGAAGTCACGAGGCTGGTGGAGCTCTCATTTAGCAGCACTTTCATTAGAAAGACAACCAACCATAGGCATCCGTCTACACGTTCATTCACTTTGCTTTCCAAATGTAATACAGAATGCCATTACTTCACTAATGATAGTTCACATATCAGTACAAAATCTGTGCAAAATGGATGCAAATCCACCCCCAGAAATACAAGTCTACTGTTGCATGTCAGTTGTAATATCATTCTGGATTTTTCTATCCATCTAACCAAGGTTTCAGTCTAATGCATCCAAAGCAGGGGAAATATGGGGATGTCAGTGTTTTCCGGATGATTCCGGAATGATTTCCAGGACTGGAATTCTATGAATGAGAAATCAGGCGGGAGAATTCTTCCCAAAACTCTAGAGAGAGGTGAGATTTGTTAACGGTGCGCACGGCTACACCGGGAGAAGAGCCCATTGAGATTTTGCCCGTTTTTTTCCCGCTGGAGAAAAGCATGTGTGTGTGTACCTGTTTTTGTTGGGGTGTGTGTGTGTACCTGTTTTTGTTGGGGTGTGTGTGTGTACCTGTTTTTGTTGGGGTGTGTGTGTGTACCTGTTTTTGTTGGTGTGTGTGTGTGTACCTGTTTTTGTTGGGGTGTGTGTGTGTGTACCTGTTTTTGTTGGGGTGTGTGTGTGTACCTGTTTTTGTTGGTGTGTGTGTGTGTACCTGTTTTTGTTGGTGTGTGTGTGTACCTGTTTTTGTTGGGGTGTGTGTGTGTACCTGTTTTTGTTGGGGTGTGTGTGTGTGTACCTGTTTTTGTTGGGGTGTGTGTGTGTGTACCTGTTTTTGTTGGTGTGTGTGTGTGTACCTATTTTTGTTGGGGTGTGTGTGTACCTGTTTTTGTTGGTGTGTGTGTGTGTACCTGTTTTTGTTGGGGTGTGTGTGTGTACCTGTTTTTGTTGGGGTGTGTGTGTACCTGTTTTTGTTGGGGTGTGTGTGTGTACCTGTTTTTGTTGGGGTGTGTGTGTGTACCTGTTTTTGTTGGGGTGTGTGTGTGTACCTGTTTTTGTTGGGGTGTGTGTGTACCTGTTTTTGTTGGGGTGTGTGTGTGTACCTGTTTTTGTTGGGGTGTGTGTGTGTACCTGTTTTTGTTGGGGTGTGTGTGTGTACCTGTTTTTGTTGGTGTGTGTGTGTGTACCTGTTTTTGTTGGGGTGTGTGTGTGTACCTGTTTTTGTTGGGGTGTGTGTGTGTACCTGTTTTTGTTGGTGTGTGTGTACCTGTTTTTGTTGGTGTGTGTGTGTACCTGTTTTTGTTGGGGGGTGTGTGTGTACCTGTTTTTGTTGGGGTGTGTGTGTGTGTACCTGTTTTTGTTGGGGTGTGTGTGTACCTGTTTTTGTTGGGGTGTGTGTGTACCTGTTTTTGTTGGTGTGTGTGTGTGTACCTGTTTTTGTTGGGGTGTGTGTGTGTACCTGTTTTTGTTGGGGTGTGTGTGTGTACCTGTTTTTGTTGGGGTGTGTGTGTGTACCTGTTTTTGTTGGGGTGTGTGTGTGTACCTGTTTTTGTTGGGGTGTGTGTGTACCTGTTTTTGTTGGGGTGTGTGTGTACCTGTTTTTGTTGGGGTGTGTGTGTGTACCTGTTTTTGTTGGTGTGTGTGTACCTGTTTTTGTTGGGGTGTGTGTGTGTACCTGTTTTTGTTAGGGTGTGTGTGTGTACCTGTTTTTGTTGGGGTGTGTGTGTGTACCTGTTTTTGTTGGTGTGTGTGTGTACCTGTTTTTGTTGGTGTGTGTGTGTGTACCTGTTTTTGTTGGTGTGTGTGTGTGTACCTGTTTTTGTTGGTGTGTGTGTACCTGTTTTTGTTGGTGTGTGTGTGTGTGTGTTTGTGTGTGTGTGTGTATCTGTTTTGTTGGGGTGTGTGTGTTTCTGTTTTTGGTGGGGTGTGTGTGTATCTGTTTTGGTGGGGTGTATGTGTGTATCTGTTTTTGGTGGGGTGTGTGTGTGTGTACCTGTTTTTCTTGGGGTGTGTGTGTGTGTACCTGTTTTTCTTGGGGTGTGTGTGTGTACCTGTTTTTGTTGGGGTGTGTGTGTGTACCTGTTTTTGTTGGGGTGTGTGTGTGTACCTGTGGTCCTTCTGTAGCTCAGTTGGTAGAGCATGGCGCTTGTAACGCCAGGGTAGTGGGTTCGATCCCCGGGACCACCCATACGTAGAATGTATGCACACATGACTGTAAGTCGCTTTGGATAAAAGCGTCTGCTAAATGGCATATATTATTATTATTATTACCTGTTTTTGGTGGGGTGTATGTATGTATCTGTTTTGGTGGGGTGTATGTATGTATGTATCTGTTTTGGTGGGGTGTATGTGTGTACCTGTTTTTGGTGGGGTGTATGTATTTATCTGTTTCGGTGGGGTGTATGTATGTATGTATGTATCTGTTTTGGTGGGGTGTATGTATGTATGTATGTATGTATCTGTTTTGGTGGGGTGTATGTATGTATGTATGTATGTATCTGTTTTGGTGGGGTGTATGTATGTATCTGTTTTTGGTGGGGTGTATGTGTGTATCTGTTTTTGGTGGGGTGTATGTATGTATCTGTTTTGGTGGGGTGTATGTATGTATGTATGTATCTGTTTTGGTTGGGTGTATTGTATGTATGTATCTGTTTTGGTGGGGTGTATGTATGTATCTGTTTTTGTTGGGGTGTGTGTGTACCTGTTTTTGGTGGGGTGTATGTATGTATCTGTTTTGGTGGGGTGTATGTATGTATCTGTTTTGGTGGGGTGTATGTATGTATCTGTTTTGGTGGGGTGTATGTATGTATCTGTTTTGGTGGGGTGTATGTATGTATCTGTTTTTGTTGGGGTGTGTGTGTATCTGTTTTTGGTGGGGTGTATGTATGTATCTGTTTTTGTTGGGGTGTATGTGTGTATCTGTTTTTGTTGGGGTGTATGTGTGTATCTGTTTTTGGTGGGGTTTATGTATGTATGTATGTATGTATCTGTTTTTGTTGGGGTGTATGTGTGTATCTGTTTTTGGTGGGGTGTATGTATGTATCTGTTTTTGGTGGGGTGTATGTATGTATCTGTTTTTGTTGGGGTGTATGTGTGTATCTGTTTTTGGTGGGGTGTATGTATGTATGTATGTATCTGTTTTTGTTGGGGTGTATGTGTGTATCTGTTTTTGGTGGGGTGTATGTATGTATGTATGTATGTATCTGTTTTTGTTGGGGTGTATGTGTGTATCTGTTTTTGGTGGGGTGTATGTATGTATGTATGTATGTATGTATCTGTTTTTGTTGGGGTGTATGTGTGTATCTGTTTTTGGTGGGGTGTATGTATGTATGTATGTATCTGTTTTTGGTGGGGTGTATGTATGTATGTATGTATCTGTTTTGGTGGGGTGTATGTATGTATGTATCTGTTTTTGGTGGGGTGTATGTATGTATGTATGTATGTATGTATGTATCTGTTTTGGTGGGGTGTATGTATGTATGTATCTGTTTTTGGTGGGGTGTATGTATGTATGTATGTATCTGTTTTGGTGGGGTGTATGTATGTATGTATGTATCTGTTTTGGTGGGGTGTATGTATGTATGTATGTATGTATGTATCTGTTTTTGGTGGGGTGTATGTATGTATGTATGTATCTGTTTTGGTGGGGTGTATGTATGTATCTGTTTTTGGTGGGGTGTATGTATGTATCTGTTTTGGTGGGGTGTATGTGTGTATCTGTTTTTGGTGGGGTGTATGTATGTATCTGTTTTGGTGGGGTGTATGTATGTATCTGTTTTGGTGGGGTGTATGTATGTATCTGTTTTGGTGGGGTGTATGTATGTATCTGTTTTTGGTGGGGTGTATGTATGTATCTGTTTTGGTGGGGTGTATGTATGTATGTATGTATCTGTTTTGGTTGGGTGTATTGTATGTATGTATCTGTTTTGGTGGGGTGTATGTATGTATCTGTTTTTGTTGGGGTGTGTGTATGTATCTGTTTTGGTGGGGTGTATGTATGTATCTGTTTTTGTTGGGGTGTGTGTATGTATCTGTTTTGGTGGGGTGTATGTATGTATCTGTTTTTGTTGGGGTGTGTGTGTACCTGTTTTTGTTGGGGTGTGTGTATGTATCTGTTTTGGTGGGGTGTATGTATGTATCTGTTTTTGTTGGGGTGTGTGTATGTATCTGTTTTGGTGGGGTGTATGTATGTACCTGTTTTTGTTGGGGTGTGTGTGTATCTGTTTTTGGTGGGGTGTATGTATCTGTTTTGGTGGGGTGTATGTATGTATCTGTTTTGGTGGGGTGTATGTATGTATCTGTTTTGGTGGGGTGTATGTATGTATCTGTTTTGGTGGGGTGTATGTATGTATCTGTTTTTGGTGGGGTGTATGTATGTATCTGTTTTTGGTGGGGTGTATGTATGTATCTGTTTTTGGTGGGGTGTATGTATGTATCTGTTTTGGTGGGGTGTATGTATGTATCTGTTTTGGTGGGGTGATATGGTTATCTGTACCCGTGTGCGTGTGCGTGTGTGTGTGTGTGTGTGTGTGTGTGTGTGTGTGTGTGTGTGTGTGTGTGTGTGTGTGTGTGTGTGTGTGTGTGTGTGTGTGTGTGTGTGTGTGTGTGTGTGTGTGTGTGTGTGTGTGCGTGTGCGTGCTTTATTTGTTATCAACCGCTCGTACCTCGGCCATGTTCCTTACACTCTCAAACAACCACAATCAAACCACAACAACAACAACCAAAACAAAACCCCAACAACAACAACAACCAAAACAACAACAACCAAAACAAAACCCCAACAACAACAACAACAACCAAAACAACAACAACCAAAACAAAACCCCAACAACAACAACAACCAAAACAACAACAACCAAAACAACACCCCAACAACAACAACAACCAAAACAAAACCCCAACAACAACAACCAAAACAACAACAACCAAAACAAAACCCCAACAACAACAACAACCAAAACAACAACCAAAACAAAACCCCAACAACAACAACAACCAAAACAAAACCCCATCAACAACAACAACCAAAACAACAACAACCAAAACAAAACTCCAACAACAACAACAACAACAACAACCAAAACAAAACCCCAACAACAACCAAAACAACAACAACCAAAACAACACCCCAACAACAACAACAACCAAAACAAAACCCCAACAACAACAACAACCAAAACAACAACAACCAAAACAAAACCCCAACAGCAACAATCATGTCAACTTCTCCAGGGTGGTTTAAGGCCACTATTGATTTCCACACTTTTCACAAATCATACCCAGTTGTGATTGGTCCATTCTCAGTGTTTGAAGCACACTGTGTTGCTGTCCTCCTTTTCTCTGCTCTTTTTGCACTCTTCATGCATTTCTGTTGTTGTCAGTCCTGAATTTGTTTTTCACCCGAAAATAAAGTATCCCCAAAGCAACACAGCCCAGTAAAATCATTGAACACGATCAAATGATTATTTGATAAACAAACATACAACAATGAACTTTCCTAGTCAGTGAGAAATAAAGAACAAAGGTAAAACAGAGCGAGAAATAGGCACTCACTCCTTGCTTAAAATAGTTGAGCATCTAAATGTTGAATTTAAAAGTAGGCCATGATAGGAAGAAGTCATGCATTTCTCCCACATCTCCCAGTTACACAACTGATGACATAACCAGTAAACGTGATTTCTTTCCTCCCAGGTCTCTTTGTATGTCTAATGTGTATGAAAGTGTTCCTCTGTACATGTGAAAAGCAATGCAAAGTATTTATGGGTGGCTGGGGAGGATGAGAGTGTTTTCAGAAAGTGGGGGGAGAAAGATAGAAAGAGAGAGTGAGAAAAGGGGAGGAGAGAGAGAGAGAGAGAGAGAGAGAGAGAGAGAGAGAGAGAGAGAGAGAGAGAGGGAGGGGTGGAAAGTGTTCAGAACAAGAAAGAAAATGAGAGAGAGAGAGGGAGAGAGAGAGAGAGGGAGAGAGAGAGAAAGGGAGGGAGAGAGCGAGAGAGAAGATAGAGAGAAGTGGGAAAGGAAAAGTGTTCAGAACAAGACCCTTACTATATATTTGGCATCTCCAAAGTCTGAGGTGTTAACCCCAAACATCCCTTCACCTACAGTAGCACTGTATAACAAAGGGATGGGCGTAATACGTGTGTGTGTGTGTGTGTGTGTGTGTGTGTGTGTGTGTGTGTGTGTGTGTGTGTGTGTGTGTGTGTGTGTGTGTGTGTGTGTGTGTGTGTGTGTGTGTGTGTGTGTGTGTGTGTGTGTGTGTGTGTGTGTGTGTTGGCCTATCTACCATCGACCCTCTCCATCCATCCAAGTGGGGTATTCAATAATTAAGAGCAGGTTGGCAGAGAGGGATGGAGAGAGTGTGAGAGAGATGTAGAGCGAGAGAGAGAGGGGGGGGGGGTGGATGGAGGGATGGAGAGGGAGGGGGGGAGATGGAGAAATATAGTGTTAGAGAATTAGAGAGATATAGAGAAAGACGTGAAAGCACGTTCATATAGAGATAAGAATAATCCCCCTACATAGTGCACGACATTGGGCCCTGGTCAAAAGCAGTGCACTATATACAGTTTACATACACCTCAGCCAAATACATTAAACTCAGTTTTTCCCAGTTCCTTACATTTAATCCTAGTAAAAAATTCCCTGTCTTAAGGTCAGTTAGGATCACCACTTTATTTTAAGAATGTGAAAATCCTGGTAAAACCCTGGATCATTTTTATTCTAACTTCCGCGATGCATTAAAGGCCCTCCCCCGCCCTCCCTTTGGAAAAGCTGACCACGACCCCATTTTGTTGCTCCCAGCCTATAGACAGAGACTAAAACAGGAAGCTCCCGCACTCAGGTCTGTTCAACGCTGGTCCGACCAATCTGATTCCACGCTTCAAGATTTCTTCGATCACGTGGATTGGGATATGTTCCGCACTGCGTCAAACAACAACATTGACGAATACACTGATTCGGTGAGTGAGTTTATTAGCAAGTGCATCGGCGATGTCGTACCCACAGCAACTATTATAACATTCCCAAACCAGAAACCGTGGATTGATGGCAGCATTCGAGCAAAACTGAAAGCGCGAACCACTGCTTTTAACCAGGGCAAGGTGACCGGAAACATGACCGAATACAAACAGTGTAGCTATTCCCTCCGCAAGGCAATCAAACAAGCTAAGCGTCAATATAGAGACAAAGTAGAGTCGCAATTAAACGGCTCTGACACAAGAGGTATGTGGCAGGGTCTACAGTCAATCACGGATTACAAAAAGAAAACCAGCGGACCAGGATGTCTTGGTCCCAGACAGACTAAACAACTTCTTTGCCTGCTTTGAGGACAATACAGTGCCACTGACACGGCCCGCTACCAAAACCTGTGGACTCTCCTTCACTGCAGTCGACGTGAGTAAAACATTTAAACGTGTTAACCCTCGCAAGGCTGCAGGCCTAGACGGCATCCCCAGCCGCGTCCATAATTTGCAAATAAATTAATTTAAAAATCCTACAATGTGATTTTCTGGATTTTTTTCCCTCATTTTGTCTGTCATAGTTGAAGTGTACCTATGATGAAAATTACAGGCCTCGCTCACCTTTTTAGTTGGGAGAACTTACACAATTGGTGGCTGACTAAATACTTTTTTTGCCCCACTGTATCCACATCACTTTCCTATCTCATGATGCCATCTATTTTGTGAAGTGCACCAGTCCCTCCTGCAGCAAAGCACCCCCACAACATGATGCTGCCACCCCCATGCTTCACAGTTGGGATGGTGTTCTTCGGCTTACAAGCCTCCCCCTTTTTCCTCCAAACATAACGATGGTCATTATGGCCAAACAGTTCTACTTTGGTTTCATCAGACCAGAGGACATTTTTCCAAAAAGTACGATCTTTATACTGTCTATTGGTACTGTCTATTGGTCCCCCTCAACTTTAAAGCAAGCAGCATTTGGTGACAGGAAAGTCATAGTCCTTTTTGCTGAAGTACCATACAAGCATGGTTGGTTTTGTGTGTGTGTGTGTGTAAAAGCTTTCATTATCGTGCCATAAAGTTGAGCCATGAAATATTAGAACATGCTTGAAATAAGTTAGTCAAATTAAAGATGCACTCCGGGATCTTAAGCACAACAAATGTAACTTGTAATATATCATACAAATTGCAAAATTCGTAACATATCGCACATAATTGGATGACGTAGTACACTTTAGGCTCGTGAGCACGACTTTCAAAACTACTGGCTGAAATTATACACAAGTTAGAGAGTTCATCTTTAAGTGTGTTTGTGTGTTTTAAAGTTAGTGTGTGTTAGTGTTTATGTGTTTTAAAGTTAGTTTGTGTTTGTGTGTGTGTTTTAAAGTTAGTGTGTGTTAGTGTGTGTGTTTCAAAGTTAGTGTGTGTTAGGTGTGTTTTTAAAGTTAGTATGAGTGTGTGTGTGTGTGTGTGTGTTGTAAAGTTTGTGTGTGTTAGTGTGTGTGTGTCGCAAGTCTCCTCATAACTGTCTTCATGGTCTCATGAATTCTTCATTAAGGGTCTTTCACGTCATTATCAGGACTGACTCCGTATGAGGCGACCACTGAGTAATAATGTGTGTTTCTCCTTCACTACAGAAACACATAATGAGGTTTGTAGAAAGACAACAGTGTCCTTCTCCACCAACGTATTCAGTTAAAAGTCTACAGAGACACTCAATCTGAGGGTGGATGGTAATGATTGTCCCCTACAGGGAGCCGTCGAGATTAGCTCTCCATATTTTACCATAACTTAGCTATGGTTGGCGAGGCGCCCTACTGTGGTTCTGGTCGGGACATACATGTTGGAATGAGTGGCGCTGGGGCGGAGTGTGTATGCACGCCACTGCACACACGGACACACACCCACAGCCCGCTGACACCCCACTGATACCACAACCATTTCCTGCTGGGTTGGATTCCATCATTAGCTTTCTGGTAGGAAGAGAACGTGTTGTTGTCGCTGCACTGAACAGGTCATTCAGGGTCTTTCTTCCTTTCAAGCCTACTGGGCAGCATGACATATTAATAATATATCTTCCTTGGTGAGGATGAGGTTATGGGAATCACTGGCGGTTCAGAATAGCAGATGTGGAGGCAAAGGGTTTGTATTCTGTGAGTCCTAGTGTATGTATGTGTGTGTGTACTGCGAGCGTAATACGTGTGGGGAAGAAAGAGAGAGCACTGCATGCACTTATGTATGTGTGAATATGTGTGTGTGTGTGCAAGTGTGTGTCCTCCCTCCCCCTATCTGAGTGACGGACAGGCCCAGAGGCCCATTAGCCGCTGTATTGACAGAGGGGGAGTACTGCTCAAGTGCTGCTAAGTGGACAGCAGACAGATAACATGGCAGCGTCCATCTAGTCGGTCTATACGCCTCACAGCTCTATAGTCCACACTGAGGTGTGAGGGCTTCTTGTTCTGTTCTGGACAGCTGCGGGGCTAGATCCATCAGTCTTGACTGACCACTACAAACGGTCAACTGGGCTTACTGTTCCTACCCACTGTGTGTGTGTGTGTGTGTGTGTGTGTGTGTGTGTGTGTGTGTGTGTGTGTGTGTGTGTGTGTGTGTGTGTGTGTGTGTGTGTGTGTGTGTGTGTGTGTGTGTGTGTGTGTGTGTGTGTGTGTGTGTGTGTGTGTGTGTGTGTGTGTGCAGGCGAAAGAGAGAGAGAGAGTCCAGTTATCTAGCTACTACACAAAAATACAGGTCTATTGTTTGCAGGTGTGTCTGAATCAACATGATTAATTTCCCTCCATTTCTCTCTCCCTCGGCAAGCGGTATCAATGCACCAAGTCTGGAACCAACCATGTCCCTGAACAGCTTCTAGCCCCCCAAGCCATATGACTGCTAAATACAGTGCCTTGCGAAAGTATTCGGCCCCCTTGAACTTTGCGACCTTTTGCCACATTTCAGGCTTCAAACATAAAGACATAAAACTGTATTTTTTTGTGAAGAATCAACAACAAGTGGTGCTCTGGTCAGATGAAACCAAAATTGAACTTTTTGGCAACAATGCAAAACGTTCTGTTTGGCGTAAAAGCAACACAGCTCATCACCCTGAATACCCCATCCCCACTGTCAAACATGGTGGTGGCAGCATCATGGTTTGGGCCTGCTTTTCTTCAGCAGGGCCAGGGAAGATGGTTAAAATTGATGGGAAGATGGATGGAGCCAAATACAGGACCATTCTGGAAGAAAGACCTGAGACTGGGACGGAGATTTGTCTTCCAACAAGACAATGATCCAAAACATAAAGCAAAATCTACAATGGAATGGTTCAAAAATAAACATATCCAGATGTTAGAATGGCCAAGTCAAAGTCCAGACCTGAATCCAATCGAGAATCTCTGGAAAGAACTGAAAACTGCTGTTCACAAATGCTCTCCATCCAACCTCACTGAGCTTGAGCTGTTTTGCAAGGAGGAATGGGAAAAAATTTCAGTCTCTCGATGTGCAAAACTGATAGAGACATACCCCAAGCGACTTACAGCTGTAATCGCAGCAAAAGGTGGCGCTACAAAGTATTAACTTAAGGGGGCTGAATAATTTTGCACGCCCAATTTTTCAGTTTTTGATTTGTTAGAAAAGTTTGAAATATCCAATAAATGTCGTTCCACTTCATGATTGTGTCCCACTTGTTGTTGATTCTTCACAAAAAAATACAGTTTTATATCTTTATGTTTGAAGCCTGAAATGTGGCAAAAGGTCGCAAAGTTCAAGGGGGCCGAATACTTTCGCAAGGCACTGTAGTGAAATAGCTACCCAGACTATCTGCATTTAGCCTTTTCTGCACTAACTTTTTTTGTTACTCATCACATACGCTGCTGCTACTGTTTACTATCTGTCACGTTATTCCTAGTTATGTACATACACATCTACCTCAATGACCTCGTACCCCTGCACATCCACTCAGTACTGCTGCCCAGTGTAGTTATGTACATACACATCTACCTCAATGACCTCGTACCCCTGCACATCCACTCAGTACTGCTGCCCAGTGTAGTGCTATGTACATACACATCTACCTCAATGACCTCGTACCCCTGCACATCCACTCAGTACTGCTGCCCAGTGTAGTTATGTACATACACATCTACCTCAATGACCTCGTACCCCTGCACATCCACTCAGTACTGCTGCCCAGTGTAGTTATGTACATACACATCTACCTCAATGACCTCGTACCCCTGCACATCCACTCAGTACTGCTGCCCAGTGTAGTTATGTACATACACATCTACCTCAATGACCTCGTACCCCTGCACATCCACTCAGTACTGCTGCCCAGTGTAGTTATGTACATACACATCTACCTCAATGACCTCGTACCCCTGCACATCCACTCAGTACTGCTGCCCAGTGTAGTTATGTACATACACATCTACCTCAATGACCTCGTACCCCTGCACATCCACTCAGTACTGCTGCCCAGTGTAGTTATGTACATACACATCTACCTCAATGACCTCGTACCCCTGCACATCCACTCAGTACTGCTGCCCAGTGTAGTTATGTACATACACATCTACCTCAATGACCTCGTACCCCTGCACATCCACTCAGTACTGCTGCCCAGTGTAGTTATGTACATACACATCTACCTCAATGACCTCGTACCCCTGCACATCCACTCAGTACTGCTGCCCAGTGTAGTTATGTACATACACATCTACCTCAATGACCTCGTACCCCTGCACATCCACTCAGTACTGCTGCCCAGTGTGTAGTCAAGTCATCATTACTCATTGTGTATTTATTATTACCTGTGTTATCACGTGTTTAACTTCCTATTATTTCTCTATTTGATTTCTCTCTACATTGTTCAGAAGGGCCTGTAAGTGAGAATTTCACTGTTAGCCTACAGCTGTTGTTTATGAATCCTGTGATAAACAACATGTGATTTGTCTCTACAGCAGAGATCCAACAGAGTGGATGAGGGGGCAGAGAGTTCCTTCCCGCTATAGCTGAATGTGCATGGTGAATACTAATACAATCAGATCTCTCTCTCTCACACACACACACACACACACACACACACACACACACACACACACACACACACACACACACACACACACACACACACACACACACACACACACACACACACACACACACACACACACACACACACACACACACACACACACACACTATGAGCAATAGCTGTGGCATTTGCTATCTATCACAGCTAGTCACAACAACTGGATAGAGGCATCGGGGTACTTTGGCAACACACTCCTGTGCGTGTGTGTGTGTGCGCACGTGTGTGTGTGTGTGTCAACAATACTCCTCCGCGCCAGCTGGAAACTGAAACTATTCAGGGTTTATAATCAAAGACCTGAGCAATCACTGTGCTTGTTTAAGGCTGAGCATGTGTCCAATGTCATTGATAGGAAATGCTATCGCTATCAGATTGGCATTTACAGCGCTGTTGAAGGAATGTAAACTAAAGTAAAGCGGAAGAGCCCTGGGGCCTCAGCGATAGACAGCTGTGGTTGGTTACTGCTTTGTCTAAACCTTATGTACCCGTTTGATGTGGTAGATGCTAGATTTGGGGGGTGTGTGGTTTTAAAACATTGGAGTTTGTCACCTGAGGTAACCTTACAGTGTGCGATGGTTACTGAATGGTTACCCAATTTACTTTCACAGCTGATCCAACGGTTACCTACAGTTGAAGTCGGAAGTTTACATACACTTAGGTTGGAGACATTAAAACAACTCCACGAATGTCTAGTTTTTTATAGTTTTGGCAAGTCGGTTAGGACATCTACTTTGTGCATGACACAAGTAATTTTTCCAACAATTGTTTCAGACAGATTATTTTACTTATAATTCACTGTATCACAATTCCAGTGGGTCAGAAGTTTACATACACTAAGTTGATTGTGCCTTTAAACAGCTTGGAAAATTCCAGAAAATTATTTCATGGCATTAGAAGCTTCTGATAGGCTAATTGACATCATTTGAGTCAATTGGAGGTGTACCTGTGGATGTATTTCAAGGCCTACCTTCAAACGCAGTGCCTCTTTGATTGACATCATGGGAAATTCAAAAGAAATCAGCCAAGACCTCCTCAAGTCTGGTTCATCCTTGGGAGCAATTTACAAACACATAAAGGTACCACATTCATCTGTACAAACAATAGTACGGAAGTATAAACACCATGGGACCACGTAGCCGTCATACTGCTCAGGAAGGAGACGCGTTCTGTCTCCTGGAGATGAATGTACTTTGGTGCAAAAAGTGCAAATCAATCCCAGAACAACAGCAAAGGACCTTGTGAAGATGCTGGAGGAAACGGGTACAAAAGTATCTATATCCACAGTAAAACAAGTTCTATATCGACATAACCTGAAAGGCCGCTCAGCAAGGATGGAGCCACTTCTCTAAAACCACCATAAAAAAGCCAGACTACGTTTTGCAACTGCATATGGGGACAAAGATCATACTTTTTGGAGAAATGTCCTCTGGTCTGATGTTGTGGGGGTGCTTTGCTGCAGGAGGGACTGGTGCACTTCACAAAATAGATCGCAACATGAGTTGGAAAATGATGTGGATATATTGAAGCAACCATCTCAAGACAGCAGTCAGGAAGTTAAAGCTTGGTCGCAAATGGGTCTTCCAAATGGACAATGACCCCAAGCATACTTCCAAAGTTGTGGCAAAATGGCTTAAGGACAACAAAGTCAAGGTATTAGAGTGGCCATCACAAAGCCCTGACCTCAATCCTATATAACATTTGTGGGCAGAACTGAAAAAGTGTGTGCGAGCAAGGAGGCCTACAAACCTGACTCAGTTACACCAGCTCTGTCAGGAGGAATGGGCCAAAATTCACCCAACTTATTGTGGGAAGCTTGTGGAAGGCTACCCGAAACGTTAGACCCAATTTAAACAATTTAAAGGCAATGCTACCAAATACAAATTCAGTGTATGTAAACTTCTGACCCACTGGGAATGTGATGAAAGAAATAAAAGCTGAAATAAATCATTCTCTCTATTATTCTGACATTTCACATTCTTAAAATAAAGTGGTGATTTGAACTGACCTAAGACGGAATTTTTACTAGGATTAAATGTCAGGAATTGTGAAGGTGTATGTTAACTTCCGACTTCAACTGTACATATGTTCGATCTTAATTTGACCAGTATTGTCGCAGCAACAGGATTTTTACATTTAGTCCATTTTGATTGAAAAGGGCTACATGAAAAGTGCAATACTGTTAATGTAACCACGTGTTAGTGTCGGTTTTCCGTGAATTTATGTCAATCGTGTAGCTCGTCTGCATTCAGGAAAATTAACATCCTACATCTGTATAAGGTTTCCACTACAGAGTGAGTGTGTGTGTAGGTGCATACACCGTAGCAGTACTATCCTACCTATGCAATAGCAGAGCAGGACAGACAGCAGGACGGACAGGCCCACGGCGCTGAGAGCAGTGCATCTCCAGGAGCAGTACTTGGAGGATTTCTTGAACTTGAAGGCGGAGCGGGAGAGGGTGTTTCTGGGTAGGGGCCGTGTGGGCGGCGAGTAGACGGAGCCCGTTGCCATGGTGTAGCCTGGAGTAGCCGTGCTGAACAGAGGGGTCGTGCCGGTGCCTGTCTTGAAGAGGAAGTGCCTGGAGAAGAGGAGAGGAGAGAGAGAAATAAAGAGGGAGAAGGAGGGTGAGAATGGAGACTAGACAAAGTAGGAGATTGAATGGAACTACATTGTCTACTAAGTTCTAGCCTGGTCCCAGATCTGTCTGTGCTATATAGCCAACTCCTATATAATGGCCATTATTTGGCAAATTCGCATAAACAGATCTGGGACCAGGTTCCAGTTTAAAACACAAACAAAGTAACAGCTACAATAGCAAATGAAGTAGACAGTTAGTAGAAACTAACCACAAACAAACAAAACACTTGAAGGCCTGTGAAGTCTAAAACAGGAAGCATATGAACACGGAACAGACAAAGCATTCCCAAAATGTTATGGAAAGACATACAAGGACTGCTGTTTTCTTTGTTTAATAAACCATCACCTTCCTGCAGTACAAGTAGGATTGCCTAAGAGACCAGGCATTTACCAAAGTCAGCTATTTCAATCAAATGAATTAGTGTGTGTGTGTTTCTACTAGAGACAGTGTGTGTGTGTGTCATTGCTCATTGATTGAACCAGGGACCGAGCCAGAGGACAGAGGGCTTCACTCTACTTTCCAATCAGACCCTGGAGTGTGTGTGAGGGTGCTTTACTGTGTGTGTGTGTGAGAGTGAGAGTGAGAGTGAGAGAGAGAGAGAGAGAGAGAGGGTGGGTGGGTTTAAGTTGTAGATCCGCACCCCGAGGGATGTGCAATTTGAATGAGAGTATGTGCATTGATGTATGTGTGTGGTGTGTGATTACGCACCCTCACACACACAATCACATGCAGGTAAAGCTGTTTCTCTGATTGTGAAGTAGATCTCAGTACATGAAACATTGAGTAAGAGAGAGAAAAGAGAGAGAGAGAGACTCCAGAGGCACAGTGAGCATCAGTACATTTTACTGAACACAACATTCTGTTGTTGAACATTTCTTGTGTGGGGCTGTCAGAGAGAGAGAGAGAGAGAGAGAGAGAGAGAGAGAGAGAGAGAGAGAGAGAGAGAGAGAGAGAGAGAGAGAGAGAGAGAGAGAGAGAGAGAGAGAGAGAGAGACAGAGACAGAGACAGAGAGAGCGAGAGCGAGAGCGAGAGCGAGAGCGAGAGCGAGAGCGAGAGAGAGAGAGAGAGAGAGAGAGAGAGAGAGAGACAGATGAGAGAGAGAGCGAGAGAGAGAAAGGGTGGGTGGGTTTAAGTTGTAGATCCGCACCCCGAGGGACAGGGATAAGTGTCGGAGTAGCAGAAAGAACGGATAAAACCAGGGAAGTGATTACTTAACACGTAAAAAAGGTGTTCGTCTTTAATTTAGTTTGCTACTTCCTTGAGGAAGTAGCTCTCCCTCACAACTAAACAACTAAAACCCAACAAAGTGCGGGCCAGAACTGACAAACCCATCCCTGTATGTTTTTCAAATGTAAGCTTCATCCCTCCCCCTTTTGTCACTCGCCAACCATGCCAAAACCCAATCTGGATTAGCAAACAGACAGCCAAGGTAAGCAATGCTCCAAAACAGGACTGGTTTAATAGTGTCTTTTGTCTTTCTTTAGACAAGCACACGGACAAGAATGAACCATCATGGAGACATTAAACAACCATGGAGACATCAGACAATGGGACAAACAGAGCTGATTCTCACTGTGATAACCAGCCAGACAACACTGAGCCTTCCATCCTGTTACATGGTAACGTCTTGTTGCTGTGACACACTGGGTGAAGTCTGGGATAAGATTGAGGGAATCTATGTGAGAGAGTTGGTAGACCAAAGAAGGCAGGAGCTATACAAAGGCATCCCGATGGCATTACAATACGACCTTAAGGCTTTCTACCCTGTCCTGTCTTACAGTGTGTTACCAATAAAGCTTTTAAAAATGCTTGTATTTAAAATATATATATATATATTTGTTTACATGGGATTGGACATGTGCGTGATGCTGTTTGTATTCGGCTCAGTGTTGCCAGGGGTTACACGGCGGCTGGGGTTTGGCACCATGCGTAGAGGAGGACGACAAGCGGAGGGGATGGACACTCATAGAGACTGAGATGGAGGCACGTACCCATCCCCATAGGCACCTTCGTGGCACGCGGGAGGGAACACATCCATCTCTATCAGGTTGTCATGCCCGTTTTCCAGAACGGCTTGCTTTGCTAATTTTCTACATGAGGGAGATGGAGATACCAGAGACATAACACAATTAGAGACGTGTGTGTATTTGTGTGAGTGTGTGTGTGTGTGTGTGTGTGTGTGTGTGTGTGTGTGTGTGTGTGTGTGTGTGTGTGTGTGTGTGTGTGTGTGTGTGTGTGTGTGTGTGTGTGTGTGTGTGTGTGTGTGTGTGTGTGTGTGTGTGTGTGTGTGTGTGTGTGTGTGTGTGTGATCAAAGTGTATTATTATACAACGCAATTAGAGAGAAGACTTGAGGAGATCGTTTTGGCAGCCAGACACGCCGACACACACAGAGCGATGGGGACGTAGTCACCCGGTAGACCTGACTGGCAGCCAGACACGCCGACACACACAGAGCG
>NC_060196.1:9518804-9523804 GCF_021184085.1 Oncorhynchus gorbuscha | reverse complement strand
ACATGACAATGATAATAATATTTTGACAAAGTTCAATGACTTCTTCCATGAGTATTGTAATCAAATGGCAACAGAGGATAGATATAATTACTCTGTCCTTTAGATAGCATCTCTGTGCCCGATACCTACACTATGGGGCCAAAAGGGTTTCTCAGTGCTCTGATAGTGGGCCAGACATAACCAGTTTCCTTTGACATAATGGACTTGTAGAGTGACTGCGAGAGCAAAGGCATGCATGTGGCGGGGACCACCATTGTTAATTGACTGGAGGTGGCGTGACGCTGTGCAGCATTACTATGCTAATCCCCCCCATATCTCCTTCCACATCTCCAGAGTTCTCCAACAACGGGTTGAGGAGAGAGACGCTAACATAAGCATGTGGCCATAGAGACAATAATATTAGCGTTAGCCTGTTGACATATATAAGCTATGTAAGCGTTAGCACAAGGCCATAGAGAATAAACAGTTTGTTAGTATTAGCATGAGGCCATAAATAAGCTATATTAGCATTGATGTCCTAAACACGCTAATGTTAGTGTTAGCATTGAATCCCCGAGCTGACAAGGTATAAATCTGCCGTTCTGCCCCTGAACAAGGCAGTTAACCCACTGTTCCCCGGTAGGCCGTCATTGTAAATAAGAATTTCTCCTTAACTGACTTGCCTAGTAAAAATAAAGGTTAAATAAAATAAAATATAGATGATATGTTAACATTACATTTACATTTACATTTAAGTCATTTAGCAGACGCTCTTATCCAGAGCGACTTACAAATTGGACATTAACAGGAGGATAGAAAAGCAATATTAGCATTAGCATGAGGCTGTAGGGCGGACATGTTAGCATTAGCATGCGGGCATACTGTACAATAGCTAGAACTAGCAGGTTAGCGACGTCAACACATTCTATTGTTTTTTCCCCAGAGCATATACATTACATTGAAGGGAAGGTAATGCAACATGGCAGGCTCAGAGAAAAGACAAGAGGCTGAGCTACTTGGAGAAACGTAACGGGGCGGGGGAATCATAGTTGTCGTGAAATCTAGGTGTTGAGTTGCAGACCGGGCTAATGAAAGCTGATCCAGGGAAAGAGAGGAGAAAGGTAGGGAGCGGGAAAGGAGTGTGTGTTTGTCCATGAGATGTGTGTGTCTCTGTGTGTCTATGATGTGTGTGTGTGTGAGACAGGCATGGGAGGCTGTCTTCTGACACAACAGGTGAGAATGATAATGAGTCGCGGATTGAGTGATGAGGGATTATCACCTCGGAATGAGACCTTTCACACTCCCCCCTCTCTCATCCTCCCATCTCTAATCCAACACCCTCGAGTACCCATACACCCCTGTTCTATCCCTTCATCTCTGCTCCATGCCGGGACTCTCTCTCTCTCTCTCTCTCTCTAATGTTATCTACGTATCCTTCATCTTCCTCTCCACCCCTCCTTGTCCTCCACTCAATCCTCTGCCATGCTATACCCATCCATCTCTCATTCACGAAACAGCTCTCAAACACCTGGGCCTCCCCTCCATCCATCCATCCATCCATCCACTTTTTGACTAATTTAAAACTCAAAATCTCTCCACTCTCATTATGTCCCTCTCCAAAATCATCACTTCACATGTTCATTATCCTGACATAAGTACTATCAATCCACAAAAAAAAAAATACTATGCAATCCACAAAGAAATACAAAAATGTCAAATGAAAGATAAAAGGTATTCATTTGATGACGACAGCCACAAAGCTGCAGGAGAGTCTGACACCTTGGCTTGACTTGATTATTAAAATGGTATATAACCAGGCAAGTCAGTTAGGAACAAATTCTTATTTACAACGACAGCCTAGGAACAGTGGGTCAACTGCCTTGTTCAGGGGCAGAACGACAGCTTTTTAACTTGTCAACTTGGGGATTTGTTCAAGCAACCTTTCGGTTACTGGCCCAAGGCTCTAACCACTAGGCTACCTACCACAGATGAATGAAAGAAAGACAGAAAGAAAAGTGAAGAACCCCCGCCTTGTATCATCAGCTCCTTCCTATAGGCGTATGGCTCTATGCCAATGTCCAGAATTTGCATTCATGGGATGGTGATGCTATAGCTTATCGCTCACAATGTTTACCGGGGGCAAAATGTATTTAATCCCCCATGCTGTAAATATTTGTACAAACTATATTAGCGAGTCGACTCACAAACAGGACTGGAGAACATAGCCTTCCTTGTGTTTCTATAGATAGTCTGGGGCTGGTGAGGTCGGGGGCTGTGTGTGTGGGTTAGCTAAAGGCATACCACAGTTGGTGTGTGTTTAGTCTGAAGAGATTAACCTCAGTGTACATATGATATGGCGTCTGTCTGTCTCTTCTCTCTAGGAGCTATGAGTGTGTGTGTGTGCGTGTATGTGCGTATGATTGTGCCTGTGTGTGTGCGCGTCTCTCTCCCTTTATGAGCTAAGGAGGAATATGGTGCCAAGAATTCAAGTCAGAGATATTTTAAATAAATGAGTGATTTTAAGAAGCAGTTGATCAAGTCATTACAATGGTGTTGATCTGACCTTCTCATTTTCTCTACATGATAGTGGAATAATATGTCTTTGATGAAAAGCTTGTCTCTCTGATATTCACTGAGTGAATAACCCCTAGGGCTGAAATCCAGCCAGTGATTTGTATGCATGTCTGTAACACGGTACAAATCATTTACAGAGACTTGTATTGCAGTATTATCATTATTAATGTCATTTTGTACAATTTCAAATAGAGGTAAAATATTCACATTGTTGATATTGCTGAATTAAAAACCTGTTGTTGATATACTGTCATAATGAAAGGTGTAGTAAAATACAGTATATTGTCATCAAAAAGAGCAGTTAATCACTGTTGGAGTTTATTGTCTTTCTGCAGGGGAAGTTTATAAAGCATTAGGTTTATGGCAAAGGCTTTAATTACAGTCTATTCTGGTAGGCGGATAACAAGGAGACATTTAAGACACGCACGCACGCACGCACGCACGCACGCACGCACACACACACGCACACACACACACACACACACACACACACACACACACACACACACACACACACACACACACACACACACACACACACACACACACACACTTGTTTCCTAAATCAGGGTTGTTGATCACACCCTGCTTGGCCTTAATCTACTTGCTCTCAGAGGCTATGTTTAGAGTTGTTGAAGTTGTGGGGTCGGGATTCCCCAATGTGGAAATGTGTGACGTGTGTGTGTGTGTGTGTGTGTGTGTGTGTGTGTGTGTGTGTGTGTGTGTGTGTGTGTGTGTGTGTGTGTGTGTGTGTGTGTGTGTGTGTGTGTGTGTGTGTGTGTGTGTGTGTGTGTGTCGGGGTATATAAGAAGCAATCCTTTTGTTATTATTCACTGACCATGCTGAGAGGACCCTGCTTGTGTATAGAGAGTTATTCATCTGCAGACGTGAGAGAGAGAGAAAGACAGAGGTCTTTGAATGCATCAAGCATCACCATGTTAAGTGGTCGGTGACGTACACAGGTTCTAAGACTCACTCTTAGAACCTCACAGAGAGAACTGAAGCTCTCCGTCACTGAGTGGGACAAGATCTCAAATGGAGGAGACAATAGATGAAGTAGCAAAGGAGATGGAACACTATAACACTCAACACGGCTTTAGATGTAATTGGTGAAAAGAGCTAGCTAGTGTTAGCTATAGTGTCTGCTCAACAGGGCTGTAGATGTAATTGCTGAAAGGAGCTAGCTAGCGTTAGCTATAGTGTCTCCTCAACAGGGCTTTAGATGTAATTGGTGAAAAGAGCTAGCGAACGTTAGCTATAGTGTCTCCACAACAGGGCTTGCTATGTTATTGTCATGGTGAAAGGAGCTAGCTAATGTTAGTGTTCGTCTCCAGGGGATTTTCCCTTTATGTCCTCAGTATTAAATGAACATGAGTAATGGTAACAGAAGAGGAGGAGGGTGGTTGAAGTGGGCTTATTGAGTTAAACAGTTATGACGGTGACCGTTCTCTAAGTGGGTGGTGGTGAGCGGGTGTGTGCGTCACGAGTGTGTGAGTAATTGTCATTATTTTAATGTACCCTGTCTTTACTTCTATAAGTATATCTGGCTATATTACTTTACTATGGCTTCATTGTTGCAAAAAAAGTATATATAAGAACTGAGCTGAGATGGAGGGAAGGGAAGCCAAAAAACGAAACAAAAATGAAGCAATATTGTTGTGTAGCAAGTTGACGAAAGATCCGAGAGCATCTGAAGCTTAAAATAAATGGGCATCTCTTGAACATTTCTTAGACAACGCTGTGTAATTATTTCCCTTAAAAGATGCAGCTGTTCTTTTATGTGATCTGTCAACTATGGAAATATTTCTGTTTAAAAAAAGATATATATTACACGTCATGCTGTCAATAGAGAATGATTTCTGTTTTTATATATAGGATCTTGACTTTGTTGCCAGGCCGACCACCATAGTTGAGAAGATTTAAAGAGGACTTCACAGAAGGAGCCAACATGAAACAAGATTATGGAAGATGAGATGATGTGTAGTAAAATACTCTTCGTTGGCAAACTACGTTTCCAATAAAACCTTAAAAGGGATGATACCTGCTCATCAACATCCTCTGGAAGAGAAAGAGAACGTTTGAAGACTGGAGAGCTCTCCTTCCTACCCTTGAATTATTACACTTTTCTTTCATCATTTCTTCTCAAGCCACAATGTCAAGAATAATGTCTGGTTTAGAAATGATGCGCTTGATTTGCGATTCAATTTGTGATGGGGGATCATTTATCAAATCCCACTGTCACATTTTGATCCTATTTTCAGTACAGGGGCTCAACATATTCTCTCTCCTCTACTTCTAGGACTCCAGCTGCCAAGAAAGTTCACCGTTTAGTTTATTTCCCTGACAGGCTCTTGTGTCACACGAAACAAGACCACTACCTCCCTTTGCACACACACACACACACACACACACACACACACACACACACACACACACACACACACACA
>NC_060196.1:9468804-9516304 GCF_021184085.1 Oncorhynchus gorbuscha | reverse complement strand
CTAGCCTCAGCTCTGACAAAAATCATTCCGCAGCTGAATTTAGTTGCCTATCACTGGTTATGTTTTCAAGGTATGCATAATGCCTTGATTTAAAGCAATCTGTTACCAGATTTGAGATTTGGGTAGCCAGGTTTTCTTAATTCATGTTTAATACAGTTGCCATGTATTTTTTTTATATATTCAAATCTTACCTGCTCTCCAGTGGCACATTGCTGCCCAGGACCCAGCTGTCCTGCAGCGGCACGGACTCGGGTGTGGTTTGCAGCTCGGCGGGGAGGGCGGCCGGTGGGGCCGGGCTGGGGTTACGGTTACGGCTGCTCAGGGAGTTGTGGTTGAGCGCGGTGACCAACGGCTGCTGCTTGTGGGGAGGCAGGGCTGGCGGCAGCGTGGACTGGCCCTGCTGGTGGTGATTGGGTGGTTGCTCTGTATAGGAGAGGACATAAGATATTGCGAAGGGTTAATGATTTTGGAGTTTGATGGAGAAAGGAAAATACCTGTGAATTAGTTAGTTAGTTACAGGTTTGAGCAAACAAAGATGACAAAAGGATGACAGCCCCCCACACAAGAAACGTTCAACAACAGAATATTGTGTTCAGTAAAATGTACTGATGCTCACTGGGACTCTGGAGTCTCTCACTCTCTCGCTCTCTCTGTCTCTCAATCTCTCTCTCTCCCATATGCTACCATCCTGGGTAATTAATCATCCCACTTAAGTAAACCTATCTGGATGAGCGCAGGCATCATTACAACACAACATCTGGCTGCTATTACAACACTACAATGATGGACTAAACCAGTGAACACTGCTGCCACACACACACTCACAAACAAGCTCACGAACACTCAAGCCCCCCCCCCCTCCCTCAGTACTGCTCGGTTTACCTCAGAGCCTGAAAGATGGCTGTTCTAATACTGACAACGTCTCAGAGATGATGATTACAGGGGGTTACACACGGGGGGGGGGGGGTGACTAGGGGAGACAAATGATAAAACCGGTCAGAGAACAACAGTTTACAGCGAACGTCGTCACAGGTTAGACCGCCTCTATTCTGCCCTCTGGGTTACAGTCTGAGAAGGCTAGTGTGTGTGAGTAAAGCGCAAACAAGGAGGTGGCGGCGGGAGGAGAGGATATTTCAGCGATCTTATTCTCCTAGAGCGGTGTTTAAATGAGGGAGGGGTGAAGAGAGGAAGAAGAGGGGAGATTCTAGCTATTCCTCCAGATATTCTCCGAGCTCGCCGGGGAGACCATCAGTGAGAGATCAACAGCAGACGTTTCATTACGGTTCTTAACTGAACGTTCCATATCTGATTACGAGGCTGGTAGAACTAATGACCTTCACAGCCCTGCAGTCTACCGTGCTCTGCAGTGTTGTGGAGGCTCTTCTACAGCAATTACCTCCTAACACACATTGCCGCCACACACACACCACTCACACACTCTCATAAACAACCAACTGAAACAGTCATTATTATTCAAACTCCCACACAACTATTGCCGGCAGACACACACATACACACACAGACACACACAGACACCCACACACAAACAGCGAAAGTAAGGAAAAGAGCAGAGATAGTGTTTTAATTCCGGGGTGCTGGGTTCCTGGCTTCAGATTCTAGTAGGGTGAGGCCGGGTGATGCAGATTTGTTGATATATATGTTGAAGAGGGTGGGGCTTAAGCTGCATCCCTGTCTCACCCCACAGCCCTGTGGGAAGAAATGTGTGTGTTTGTCGCCTATTTTAACCACTCACTTGTTGTTTGTTGACATGGATTTTATCATGTTGTATGTTTTCCCCCCAGCACCAATTTCCATCAATTTGTATAGCAGACCCTCATGCCAAATTGAGTCGAAGGCTATTTTGAAATCAACAAAGCATGAGAAGACTTTGCCTTTGTTTTGTTTGTTTGTCAATTAGGGTGTGCAGGGTGAATACATGATCTGTTGTACGGTAATTTGATAAAAAGCCAATTTGACATTTGCTCAGTGCATTGTTTTCACTGAGGAAATGTACGAGTCTGTTGTTAATGATAATGCAAAGGATTTTCCCAAGGTTGCTGTTGATGCATATCCCACAGTTGTTATTGGGGTCAAATTTGTCTCCACTTTTGTGGATTGGGGTGATCAGTCCTTGGTTCCAAATATTGGGGAAGATGCCAGAGCTAAGGATGATGTTGAAGAGTTTTAGTAAAGCCAATTGGTATTTGTTGTCTGTATATTTGATCATTTCATTGACGGTACCATCAACACCACATGCCTTTTTGGGTTGGAGGGTTTTTATTGTCTCTCTCTCTCTCTCTGTTGGTCTCTCTCTGTTGGTCTCTCTTCCTCTCGGTCTCTCTTCCTCTCGGTCTCTCTTCCTCTCGGTCTCTCTGCCTCTCGGTCTCTCTGCCTCTCGGTCTCTCTGCCTCTCGGTCTCTCTTCCTCTCGGTCTCTCTTCCTCTCTGCCTCTCGGTCTCTCTTCCTCTCGGTCTCTCTTCCTCTCGGTCTCTCTTCCTCTCGGTCTCTCTGCCTCTCGGTCTCTCTTCCTCTCGGTCTCTCTTCCTCTCGGTCTCTCTGCCTCTCGGTCTCTCTTCCTCTCGGTCTCTCTTCCTCTCGGTCTCTCTTCCTCTCTGCCTCTCGGTCTCTCTTCCTCTCGGTCTCTCTTCCTCTCGGTCTCTCTGCCTCTCGGTCTCTCTTCCTCTCGGTCTCTCTGCCTCTCGGTCTCTCTGCCTCTCGGTCTCTCTGCCTCTCGGTCTCTCGGTCTCTCTGCCTCTCGGTCTCTCTGCCTCTCGTTCTCTCTTCCTCTCAGTCTCTCTGCCTCTCGGTCTCTCTGCCTCTCGGTCTATGGAATCAGCACTGAGCTCTAGCTATAGACCCAAATCCCCTTTACGTTGGTCCTGGATTACATACAAACCACTTGTAATACGAGACCCCGCTATCCTCCCAAACATCCCCCAAGCTATCCTCCCTCCCTGGGGAGCTTGATTCTTCACACCACTTCCAGCTTCCTCTCTTCTCTCCTTTTCTTCACATGGCAGCCTGGCTATTTAAAATGTGTTGTTGTTATTATTATCTATCCTGATGCCTAGTTACTTTACCTTGTCTCCATGCACATATCTACCTCTAATAACCAATTTGTAAGTCGCTCTGGATAAGAGCGTCTGCTAAATGACTTAAATGTAAATGTAAATAACGTTTTTTATCTATCATGATGTCTAGTCACTTTACCCGGCCTCCATGTATATATCTACCTCTGATTCCTCCTACCTCTCCACATTGATCTGGTACTGGAACTCCCTGTATATAGCTCTACATTGATATGGTACTGAAACTTCCTGTTTGTAGCTCTACATTGATATGGTACTGGAACTTCCTGTTTGTAGCTCTACATTGATATGGTACTGAAACTTCCTGTTTGTAGCTCTACATTGATATGGTACTGGAACTTCCTGTTTGTAGCTCTACATTGATATGGTACTGGAATTTCCTGTATGGAGCCCTACATTGATATGGTAATGGAACTTCCTGTATGTAGCTCTACATTGATATGGTAATGGAACTTCCTGTTTGTAGCTCTACATTGATATGGTACTGAAACTTCCTGTTTGTAGCTCTACATTGATATGGTACTGAAACTCCCTGTATATAGCTCTACATTGATATGGTACTGAAACTTCCTGTTTGTAGCTCTACATTGATATGGTACTGGAACTTCCTGTTTGTAGCTCTACATTGATATGGTACTGAAACTTCCTGTTTGTAGCTCTACATTGATATGGTACTGGAACTTCCTGTATGGAGTCCTACATTGATATGGTAATGGAACTTCCTGGGACTTCCTGTATGGAGCCCTACATTGATATGGTAATGGAACTTCCTGTTTGTAGCTCTACATTGATATGGTACTGAAACTTCCTGTTTGTAGCTCTACATTGGTATGGTACTGGAACTTCCTGTATGGAGCCCTACATTGATATGGTAATAGAACTTCCTGTATGTAGCTCTACATTGATATGGTAATGGAACTTCCTGTTTGTAGCTCTACATTGATATGGTACTGAAACTTCCTGTTTGTAGCTCTACATTGATATGGTACTGAAACTCCCTGTATATAGCTCTACATTGATATGGTACTGAAACTTCCTGTTTGTAGCTCTACATTGATATGGTACTGGAACTTCCTGTTTGTAGCTCTACATTGATATGGTACTGAAACTTCCTGTTTGTAGCTCTACATTGATATGGTACTGGAACTTCCTGTTTGTAGCTCTACATTGATATGGTACTGGAACTTCCTGTATGGAGCCCTACATTGATATGGTAATGGAACTTCCTGTATGTAGCTCTACATTGATATGGTAATGGGACTTCCTGTATGGAGCCCTACATTGATATGGTAATGGAACTTCCTGTTTGTAGCTCTACATTGATATGGTACTGAAACTTCCTGTTTGTAGCTCTACATTGATATGGTACTGGAACTTCCTGTTTGTAGCTCTACATTGATATGGTACTGAAACTTCCTGTTTGTAGCTCTACATTGATATGGTACTGGAACTTCCTGTTTGTAGCTCTACATTGATATGGTACTGGAACTTCCTGTATGGAACCCTACATTGATATGGTAATGGAACTTCCTGTATGTAGCTCTACATTGATATGGTAATGGGACTTCCTGTATGGAGCCCTACATTGATATGGTAATGGAACTTCCTGTTTGTAGCTCTACATTGATATGGTACTGAAACTTCCTGTTTGTAGCTCTACATTGATATGGTACTGGAACTTCCTGTATGGAGCCCTACATTGATATGGTAATAGAACTTCCTGTATGTAGCTCTACATTGATATGGTAATGGAACTTCCTGTATGGAGCCCTACATGGGGTGGCAGGGTAGCCTAGTGGTTAGAGCGTTGGACTAGTAACCGGAAGGTTGCAAGTTCAAACGCCCGAGCTGACACGGTACAAATCTGTCGTTCGGCCCCTGAACAGGCAGTTAACCCACTGTTCCTAGGTCGTCATTGTAAATAAGAATTTGTTCTTAACTGACTTGCCTAGTAAAATAAAGGTTACATTTTTTTTTTAATTAAAAAAAATTGATATGGTAATGGTACTTCCTGTATGGAGCCCTACATTGATATGGTAATGGTACTTCCTGTATGGAGTCCTACATTGATATGGTAATGGTACTTCCTGTATGGAGCCCTACATTGATATGGTAATGGGACTTCCTGTATGGAGCCCTACATTGATATGGTAATGGACTTCCTGTATGGAGCCCTACATTGATATGGTAATAGAACTTCCTGTATGGAGCCCTACATTGATATGGTAATGGAACTTCCTGTATGTAGCTCTACATTGATATGGTAATGGACGGGGAAGTCTACACCAGTTGTATTCGGCGCATGTGACAAATAACACTTCATGTGAGTTGATTGAGTGAGTAGGTTCTGATGATACACAGGGATTATGAGAGGAAGATATGGCTTATCGCGAGGGAACGCGACGGTACAGTGCACCGGGTGATGTGACTGTGGTTGTTGAGATGGAGATGATCCGTGCTATTGTCCCCGTTTCTATTCACGTTGATGTGCACACACACATCACCAGGGTTGAGGGGACATCAGCAGTGACAGTCGATAGTGATCGCCCATGACATGTGCGTAAACACCCCCCTCTCCCGCCATCCCTCAAACCAGCCCTTCAGCCACCCCACCAAGCTGAGTGTTTGTAGCCCACCCGCGATGCCTGTCGGTGGGGGAGCGGTGGCATGTCATCTGGGCCCTGGTAGTGTCCTTGGCAGCGCGGAGTCAATAGTCAGTGGCATGTTGACACAGCATCTGGTCTCACACTGTTTCTCTATGGGCTACCAGGCGTCATGTAGAGTAGGATGACAACAAGGCCTATAGACACTGGTCTGAGGTCAGTTTGGGGTTTGGTACTAGACTTGTTTCTATGGGCAACCCCAGAACGAAGGGAGACAAAAGAAGTGAGAGAGAATGATGTGGAGGAAAGAGAGAGAGAGAGAGAGAGAGAGAGAGAGAGAGAGAGAGAGAAGGGGAGAGAAAGGTGAGCGAGGGGAGGATAAAATGAAGTGTGGAGAGATAGGGGAGGCTCTGGAGGACTCTCCCCCAGGTGAGGCAGAGGCTGGGTGAGTGTGAGGTTGTTTGATCGTCCGGGAGCTGACATGATGGCTGGCTTCACATCTGGCCCCGGACACGCCTCTCTCCTCCCCCGCCCCCGCCCCCCAAAACACACAAAGAGAGAGGGGGAATCCCATATCATATGGAGCTAAAGACACTGAGGACAATGGAAGGGGAAAGAAAACGCATGGTGGACGCTATAACGCCATGTGATATCAGAGAAAAGACGAGGGAATAACAGCCTCTCGGGTAATAGAGCAAGGAAAGGGAGATGGAGGAGTATAGCCGGGGTAAACCAAGCACACAGCAAAGGCACAGAAAATAACCGGAAGAAGGGGTGTGTGTGTGTGTGAGAGTGAGATAGATAGATAGATAGATAGATAGATAGATAGATAGATAGATAGATAGATAGATAGATAGATAGATAGATAGATAGATAGTGAGAGAGAGACATACAGAGTGATAGTGTCACGCCTTGGTCTTAGTATTTTGTGTTTTCTTTAATTATTTGGTCAGGCCAGGGTGTGACATGGGTTTATGTTATTGTATTTTCGTATTGGAGTTTGTAGTATTTGGGATCGCGGCTGATTAGGGGTACTATATAGGCTTGGCTGCCTGAGGCGGTTCTCAATCAGAGTCAGGTGATTCTCGTTGTCTCTGATTGGGAACCGTATTTAGGTAGCCTGGTTTCGCTTTGTATTTGGTGGGTGATTGTTCCTATCTCTGTGTAGTTTCACCAGATAGGCTGTAATTAGGTTTCACGTTCCGTTTGTTGTTTTTGTATTTTTTAGTTATTTCATGTATCGTCATTTAATTCATTAAAGAACATGAGTAACAACTACGCTGCATTTCGGTCCGACTCTCTTTCCACAAACGAAGAACGCCGTTACAGATAGTGAGAGA
Source organism: Oncorhynchus gorbuscha (assembly GCF_021184085.1). Classification (NCBI taxonomy): domain Eukaryota; kingdom Metazoa; phylum Chordata; class Actinopteri; order Salmoniformes; family Salmonidae; genus Oncorhynchus; species Oncorhynchus gorbuscha. Next base: position 9,509,272 of record NC_060196.1, on the reverse strand, counting down.
GAGAGACAGAGAGCGTGAGAGTGAGAGAGAGTGAGAGAGAGTGAGAGAGAGAGAGAGAGAGCGTGAGAGTGAGAGAGAGTGAGAGAGAGTGAGAGAGAGAGAGAGAGAGAGAGAGAGAGAGAGATAGAGAGCGTGAGAGTGAGAGAGAGTGAGAGAGAGTGAGAGAGAGAGAGAGAGAGAGAGAGAGAGAGAGAGAGAGAGAGATAGATAGATAGAGAGTGAGAGAGCGACAGAGAGACAGAGAGAAAGAGAGATAAGGAGAGAGAGAGTGAGAGTAAGAGAGCGAGTGAGACAGAGAGCGAAAGAGATACAGAGAGAGAAACAGAGAGCGAGACAGAGAGGGATGAGCCCGGGGTCACAGCAACATGTCGGGCATGAAATGTTTAGATTTCTATTTTCCTCCGACAACCTGAGCCCTGACCTGTAACTGAATGAAAGCAATCAGCACAAAATAAGAAATCGCTCCCTCTCCTCCTCCCTTCCCTTTTATCTCCTCTTATTCCCTCGCCCCTTCTCTTCTTTTCTCCTCCTCCCTTCCCTTTTATCTCCTCTATTCCCTCGCCCCTTCTCTTCTTTTCTCCTCCTCCCTTCCCTTTTATCTCCTCTCTTCCCTCGCCCCTTCTCTTCTTTTCTCCTCCTCCCTTCCCTTTTATCTCCTCTCTTCCCTCTCCCTTTCTCTTCTTTTCTCCTCCTCCCTTCCCTTTTATCTCCTCTCTTCCCTCGCCCCCTCTCTTCTTTTCTCCTCCTCCCTTCCCTTTTATCTCCTCTCTTCCCTCGCCCCTTCTCTTCTTTTCTCCTCCTCCCTTCCCTTTTATCTCCTCTCTTCCCTCGCCCCTTCTCTTCTCTTCTTTTCTCCTCCTCCCTTCCCTTTTATCTCCTCTCTTCCCTCTCCCTTTCTCTTCTTTTCTCCTCCTCCCTTCCCTTTTATCTCCTCTCTTCCCTCTCCCTCTCTTCTTTTCTCCTCCTCCCTTCCCTTTTATCTCCTCTCTTCCCTCTCCCTTTCTCTTCTTTTCTCCTCCTCCCTTCCCTTTTATCTCCTCTCTTCCCTCTCCCTCTCTTCTTTTCTCCTCCTCCCTTCCCTTTTATCTCCTCTCTTCCCTCGCCCCTTCTCTTCTTTTCTCCTCCTCCCTTCCCTTTTATCTCCTCTCTTCCCTCGCCCCTTCTCTTCTTTTCTCCTCCTCCCTTCCCTTTTATCTCCTCTCTTCCCTCTCCCTCTCCTCTTTTCTCCTCCTCCCTTCCCTTTTATCTCCTCTCTTCCCTCTCCCTCTCTTCTTTTCTCCTCCTCCCTTCCCTTTTATCTCCTCTCTTCCCTCTCCCTCTCTTCTTTTCTCCTCCTCCCTTCCCTTTTATCTCCTCTCTTCCCTCTCCCTCTCGTCTTTTCTCCTCCTCCCTTCCCTTTTATCTCCTCTCTTCCCTCTCCCTCTCCTCTTTTCTCCTCCTCCCTTCCCTTTTATCTCCTCTCTTCCCTCTCCCTCTCCTCTTTTCTCCTCCTCCCTTCCCTTTTATCTCCTCTCTTCCCTCTCCCTCTCTTCTTTTCTCCTCCTTCTCTCCCTCTCTCCTCTCTCCTCCAAGGGGCTGAAATGCTACAAGCTCTGGGTTTAACTGCAGTGGAATTAGGGGGGTCTAAATGGAACGGCGCTGGTTAAGACCCCCAAAGAGCCCTAATTGAAGCTTTGCATTATTCAGCCATTCCTCCATAAGACGTGAGATGAGACACAGAGCCAACATGATGATCCCACCTCTGAGCGCTCAGCGCTGACTTGGCAAGCTCTGCTGTTCTCCGCTAGGACTGTGTGTGTGTGTGTGTGTGTGTGTGTGTGTGTGTGTGTGTGTGTGTGTGTGTGTGTGTGTGTGTGTGTGTGTGTGTGTGTGTGTGTGTGTGTGTGTGTGTGTGTGTGTGTGTGTGTGTGTGTGTCTGGCTATAAATGTTTTTATACATTGGAATAACATGGCATGTGGACAAAAGCAGGTAAATTGGGAAGGCAAAATGTAAAGACAAATGGAGGAAGGCCAATAAGTAGACACAAAGGGGAACTCATACACCCCCCCCCACACAGACAAACAAAGCTGCTCCTTCACACTGCTCGACAGCACACATTACACGGAGCTCAGTATGTATCCATTTCAGTGCCATATGTTTTTGACATGAGTTCAGTTCCCCAGTGAAGCCGAGAGCATCCGTCTCACTACAGGGCTTCCCATCCACTCGCCTTTCACTGGCTCTTAAACACAGACCATTAACATGACACATGGCACCAAGCGTAGCCCAGTTAACCTGGCTAGATGACCTTTACTAGACACACAGTACTCTGACTGACCCCTGTAGACTAGACCTTCTAACCTTCTAGTAAGGCAGACCAGACAGGATCCAGAGATCCAGGCCTCCACCCACTCAACCTTTCACCGTGGATGCCCAGGCAGAGAGAAGTCGAGAGAGATGGGCAGAGAGAAGCCTAAAGAGGGCCCATGAAGAGTGAATGGTGGGAAGGACCCAAGATGGCCCAAGGGAAGGGCCAGGAGAGGGGCCAAGGTGTAAGCCGACTCGGGCTGCCTAGGTCTGGGGGGAGTGAGTGGAACAGTGTGTGTGTGTGTGTGTGTGTGTGTGTGTGTGTGTGTGTGTGTGTGTGTGTGTGTGTGTGTGTGTGTGTGTGTGTGTGTGTGTGTGTGTGTGTGTGTGTGTGTGTGTGTGTGTGTGTGTGTGCGTGCGTGCGTGCGTGCGTGCGTGCGTGCGTGCGTGTGTGTGTGTGATGGATGAGATTTGAGGAGACAGATGCAGGCTTTACGAGAGGCTTGCCTTTGAAACCCAACCCTGACTGATGGACTGCTGCCTGTCATTCATCAGGGGGTCTCCACCCTGTCACACACATGCCCTGCTGTTAGGTTAGTGTCTACACTTTAAGAGGCCTATCTGATTAGGATTTGTTGGCAGGAGCTAAATTACAGCCCAGGTCCGTTCAGTTCCTAATGGTGAGAGTGATAGCCATTGCTGTGTCTCTGTCTGCGTTTGTGTCTGTGTGTGTATATGTGTGCGTGTGTGTGTCTGTGTCTATGTGTGTGTCTGTGTGTGATCACATCCTTCGCCTGGCTGGACCAGAGGGGTTCATGAAGGCTAGGGGAGATTGAGTTGCTTATCTGCTTTCATAATCTAAACCACCTTGTTTTGTTATAGTCTTTTCTTCAGGGCCATGTCAGTGTTTAATGGTGAGGTTGATGGCTGTGGGGAGATACAGTGACCTTTTGAAATGAGAGAGAGAGAGAGAGAGAGAGAGAGAGAGAGAGAGAGAGAGAGAGAGAGAGAGAGAGAGAGAGAGAGAGAGAGAGAGAGAGAGAGAGAGAGAGAGAGAGACAGAGAGACAGAGACAGAGACAGAGACACAGAGAGACAGATAGAGAGAGACTGAGAGACAGAGACAGAGAGAGACAGAGACAGAGACAGAGACAGAGACAGAGAGAGAGAGAGAGAGAGAGAGAGAGAGGAGGACCAGTGGGAGGGGAAGAGTTAAGAGTTAAGGATGAACTTAAGGTGAGTAGAATAGCTTAGAGACCCACTGTGAAGGGTAGAAGACTATAATTCCCTTCACTTCCACTTTATTTGACTGTTACTGTGACGGACAGATACAGGAAATATAACTGCCTTTGAAAACAGTAGTAACATTTAAAACACCACTCACTCAATGCTGGTAGATTTAGTTTGAAGAAATGGAGGGAAAGGGAACTAAATCCTAGGTCACGCGCACGCACGCACACACGCACGCACACACACACGACAGCGTATCATAAGATAGTGGGATCGCAGTCCCTCAGTGCGTCATATGGAAGATATCAGTCTCCGCACCGCTGAACCAAAACAAAAATCCCAAAGAGCTGCGCAGTGTTTACACGCATTCCCCCTCTCTGCAACAACAGCTACCATATGTCCTCTGTCTGTCTGATAAACACTGTCCCATTCCAATCACCACGTAGTCATGGTCATCTGAAACAGACAGGATTATGGGCCTGCCGCTGGTGTTGTGCTGATTTATCACTGACTGATAGACGGATGTAAAGGAAAACAGTGTTACACACACACACACACACACACACACACACACACACACACACACACACACACACACACACACACACACACACACACACACAGACACACACACACACACACACACACACACACACACACACACACACACACACACACACACACACACACACACACACACACAGAGTCTCTGTCAAGCATCAGGCATATTAAACAGTTCTTCCACAATGAGAAGCTGGAAAAAGCCAAGCTCCAAAATGAGTTTGGTGCCAAAATGTTTACTTCCCACTCAAAGCCCTCTCAGGTGGCATTTATAAAAGCATCACTTCTTTAAATGAAGAAATCAGACCGGGAGTTGAGATGTCCGTCAGTCTGTGTGTGTATTCACTTCTGCCTTTATGATAACTGGCATCTCCCTCCTCGATCCTTTACCCAATATCCCTGGCGAACGTCAAGCGTGCGGCGCCTGACGTCGAGTCGAGATGATAAATTGACATTTCAAACAAGCGGCGAGTCGTTGAAAGCGACGGGCCGTCATTCTGAGGCTTTGACGAGCATTTTCGGGAAAGGTTATTTGTCAACAACGCCAGCGAGCTGCCATGTTTCACCTTGTGATACTTCTACCGCTCTCTTTATCAACAGTAGGATTGAAGAGCGAGAGAGAGAGAGAGAGAGATATATAGAGGAAGAGAGAGCGAGAGAGCATGGAGTTGGGGTGGAACTGAAAACAGCGGGACAGAGTGAGAGGGGGAGATATATATCTGACGGACCATCAATACAGAGAGACCTACTAGTGAGATGCACCATGTCTCTTCTGATATCTTCAATAAGGACGTGACATGCAAACAAATAACGACATCACGATGAAAGTGCATCGATTGATGGAGAATAGATACAACTGGTTCCCTTTCTTTGTGTTTCAATAGAGTAATATGCATTATTGACTTTTCAATTCATCCTGCCGTTCAATTACAAGACATGCCTCATTTGGTCGATGTCAGGTGTCAGTATGTCCAATGGCACTTAACTGGTCCAGACTCTGAAGAACATCAATTCACTGGTCCAGACTCTGGAGAACATCAATTCACTGGTCCAGACTCTGAATAACATCACTTCACTGGTCCAGACTCTGAAGAACATCACTTCACTGGTCCAGACTCAGAAGAACATCAATTCACTGGTCCAGACTCTGAAGAACATCACTCACTGGCCCAGACTCAGAAGTACATCACTTCACTGGTCCAGACCCTGAAGAACATCACGTCACTGGTCCAGACTCTGAAGAACATCACTTCACTGGTCCAGACTCTGAAGAACATCAATTCACTGGTCCAGACTCAGAAGAACATCACTTCACTGGCCCAGACTCAGTAGAACATCACTTCACTGGTCCAGACTCTGAAGAACATCACTTCACTGGCCCAGACTCTGAAGAACATCACTTACAGGCTGTTATCTCGGAGTCAGGATTATACACAGTATGACTTTCTATGCATTTGTTTTTCTGAATGAATGTTGTTCTTCAGAAACAGTGTTATTGTAATATTCAGCCAACTAAATCTAAGTGAGAACAATCCGTCTGAACGGAGGATTCTAGAGTGGACATGAACAAGAAATCTGGTCATTGTTTAGCTGGCTGGTTGGCCTGCTGGACAGATGGATGGATGGAGAGCGAGACAGAGAGAAAGAGGGAGGGACGGAGAGAGACATTAAACACAGACCAGATTGCCCTGGCCAGACCAGACCCCGAGTGATCCCATCATTGGGTCCTGTCCACGGCTCCTCTTGGAAAGCTTTCACACTGTCATCCCAATCCCATCATGCATTGCCGCAAGCTTTGTTGTCCGCGCCAAGGCGCCGGCTGTGGGGTTAGGTGGCGAAGAGGGCGATGAGAGGGAGGGATGGAGAGAGCGATGGAGAGATTTTGAGTGAGCATGAGAAAGGGAGAGAGAGTTTGAGCGTGAGAGAAGGTGAGGGGGGTGATATACAAGTATGCGACCAAGAGAAAAAATGGAGAGAAAGGAGAAGAGAGACGAAGAACGCAAGGGGTTGGAGATGGACCACACAGCAGACTGTGGTTGGCTGTAACCAGAAGCAGGCGTGAGAGGGGCCTTGGGCCTGCGTTGTGGTGCGTGAAGCTAATTTCACTTCCATCTCCTCCAGACAACAGGTCTAACCTTTAGCGACTGTCACCCAGGCGGAGAGCTCTTTGTTGGGCGTCGACAAGACGAGGCGTCCTCTCTGCCCGCCGACCCACACCAAATGGAGAACAAAGCTTATTTTGTAGAGAGCAGAAGAAGGCTTTGTGTGGGGTGGAGGATGACAGGTGTGTGTCGGTAAGAGGGAGTGTTTGCTCGTCATTTCTCCAAGAGAAGGCCAGTCAAGGTCAATCTGGTGTTGTTCCTTTCAATTTCCACACAGCCTGTGTACCCTTCAGTACCCTCACAGACACACACACACGCACACACACACACACACACGCGCACGCACACACACACCACACACACACACACACACACACACACACACACACACACACACACACACACACACACACACACACACACACACACACACACACACACACACACACACACACACACACACACACACACACACACACACACACACACACTCCCAGAGGCAGGCGGATATCAGGACATGACTAGGTGAAACTAGGTTAGTTAGGCAAGATATGGCCCAGTTACAAGAATCAAAGGCTTACCAATCCCACACAACATTAAACTATCCATCTAACAGTAGTATGGTATTGGGCCAGGAGGCTTTCCAGACCAGAACAAAACTCACGGCCCCATAGGCCTCTCCCACCGGACACAGCCTTTATCCCTGTAGTCTCCCCTGCTGTCATTCCACCCTGACCAGATGAAAGGAATAATCTGGTCATATCTCATATCTGACTCCGTCTCCAGCCCTCCGGCTCCTCAAACACTCCGCCCGGTCGCACCGCGCTGCTATTTATGAAAGATAAATATCAACGGGTTATGACATTTATCAGCCCAGGTGTCTATGATTTTACTCTGGGTACAAAGTGCTGCTTAAATATTGACCAACTCAGAGGGGAAATCATTAGAGTGGGATCAATGGAGCGCTAATGCTTGTGGAACCCCGTAGAGGGAGAGAAGAGGAGAAGAAGAAGGAGATGAAATACTTGTCATTTCTCAGACGGTGGAAGGGAGACGCGAGACGTGAGAAGTAAGACATGAGCGGTTACTAAACGGCCATCTCAGATGTTAAGATGAGCAAGACTGAGGCTGCGTCACAAATGGCACACCCTATTCCCTATATAGCACACTACTTTTGACCGGAGCCCTATGGGCCCTGGTCAGAAGTAGTGCACTACATAGGTTGCCATTTGGGAATCACATTTCATCATTAATCCTGCCTGTGTGACTGATCTATCTACTGGAGGGATGGAGAGATGGAGGGGAAAGAGAAACTGTGTAATTGCTTTAAGGGGGGGGGGGGCAAGTGAAGGAGAGTCATCTTTCTTAAATGACGAATTTCCCGGACATAACATGTTGGAAGGGAGAGTTGAGGCTTTTAAGTGTGAGGTTGTACCTTCCAGTCAGATGTATGGCGGAATGATTAAGTGCAATGTCACTGGGAAAATGAAATATCTTGTTCTGTGGTAATTGCGTTGTGCGTTCATGTAACGTTTATACAGTGTAAGACTCGATCGCCGTGTAATAGCCTGGTTTACCCACTGACAGAGAAGAAGTAGGCGTAACCGGTGGGGTTTGGGTCTCAACCATTAGACCGAGTTGACATCCTCGAGGTCAAAGGATGACATTTGGACATATAAGTCATGAGAGCGGGATTCCAAATAACCTCAGCTATGAAGACACACCATGAAATGGGATTCCATTCAATGATATTCACTGTTGACGTGACTATGCCCAAACAAACAAACAATATTCCTGGTTCGTACAAGCAGATTGCCATGGTTACTCCTGGTAGATTAAAGGGACACTTGATCTACATCCCCAGAGTCAGATGAACTTGTTGATACCATTTTTATGTCTCTGTGTCCAGTATAAAGGAAGTTACAGGTAGTTTCACGAGTCAATGCTAACTAGCATTAGCGCAATGACTGGAAGTCTATGTGTATCTGCTAGCATGCTGAGACTACCTATAAAAACCACGGTGAGACGATCTCAGAGTACTGCATTTCTAGCGAGTGCCGGGCGGGCACATGCCACAGCGAGGATAGAGATTTAGTGGAAGCGCGCATATCACATTTTACACAGGCATCCAGCACGGAGAGCTAACATCACAGGACGAGGACCCACTGAAGTGGAGCCCAGTAGACAGTGTAGTGTTGTTGGGCACAGCTCTGTTTGACCCTCTATTTGGATTTACATTCACACTGTGCAGGGACGGGGGAGAGGTGTGTGTGTGTGTGTGTTTGTGGAGGCTTCCATGACTGTTACAGCTCTGCCAGGTCCAAACAAAAGGGACATGATTGTAAAATGTTTACAAGGAAACATGCACAGATCTCCACTTGAAGCTACTGACACTGAAAACTCCCACAAACAAACGAATCATAGAGGCTGACGTGTATAAACAGAGCAACCGTGGAAAGGTTGTAACACAATCATCATGAATGTAAGAAACCTTATATTCATGTACACGCACAAACGCACGCACGCACACACACGATGCATCTCTCCTCAGGTATTATGGGACGGTGGCATCTATCTTTGTGACATGGGTGACATCCTGAGCCTGCAAAGTCAATGTTTGACCTTCTACTCTGTGTGCCATTTCACACGGAGGGGTCCTTTGACTTGGGGAAGGCGGGCAGACAGACGGGCAGACAGACAGGCAGACAGACAGACACCGCTGCGTGTTTTTCATTACTATCGGCTTTTGACTTTACAGAAGGCACTGAAGCAGACACCCTTGCCCTTACACACCCCGTACCGAGACAAGAGGAGAGAGGTGAGAGAGGAATCTATTTCGACTATCTTCCGAGTGACTGACACTCCTAACACAAGACGGAGAGAGCGAGGCCGATAAAGAGAGAGAGAGAGAGAGAGAGAGAGAGAGAGAGAGAGAGAGAGAGAGAGAGAGAGAGAGAGAGAGAGAGAGAGAAAGAAAAAGAGAGAGAGAAGGACAGAGCGAGAGTCATCGGACAAGGAGAGAGAGACTGAGATGGACAGAAAGAGAGGGAATAGGAAAGACAGACAAGACAGGCTGTAGCGTCTTCTGTGGTACGGAGCAGAGCCAGTCAGCCACGCGTGTGTTAGTTCTGGGGGCCTCCGGTAAATGTTATTGGAAATCCTGGGCTGTAAAATTGCTACTTTCATGCCTACTGCATCTGGCAATAGCCATCAACAGTGAAGGGGAAATAGGGAGAGAGAGAGGGAGAGGGACATCTGACAATGGCGATCAACAGTGAAGGAGGGACGGATTGGGGGGAGCTAGAGAGAGAGCTAGAGAGAGAGAGAGAGAGCTAGAGAGAGAGAGAGAGAGAGAGAGAGCTAGAGAGAGAGAGCTAGAGAGACAGAGAGAGAGAGAGAGAGAGAGAGAGAGAGAGAGAGAGAGAGAGAGAGAGAGAGAGAGAGAGAGAGAGAGAGAGAGAGAGAGAGAGAGAGAGCTAGAGAGAGAGAGAGAGAGAGAGAAGGGAGAGAGCTAGAGGGAGAGAGCTAGAGAGAGAGAGAGAGAGACAGAGAGAGACAGAGAGAGAGAGACAGAGAGAGAGAGCGAGACAGAGAGAGAGAGAGCGAGACAGAGAGAGAGAGAGCGAGACAGAGAGAGCGAGAGAGAGAGAGCGAGAGAGAGAGAGAGAGAGCGAGAGAGAGAGAGAGAGAGAGAGAGAGAGAGAGAGAGAGAGAGAGAGAGAGAGAGAGAGAGAGAGAGAGAGAGAGAGAGAGAGAGAGAGAGAGAGAGAGAGAGAGAGAGAGAGAGAGAGAGAGAGAGAGAGAGAGGAAGGGAAGGTCAGGGCCTGTACCGGTCTGTTGCAGGAGGTGTTGACTGGTGCGTGGACTGGTGATCTCCACTGAGCCCTTTAGCGCGTCATTGAATAAGGTCCATGTCAGAGGAGGGCAAACCCAGACAAAAGAATAATCACATGCTTCGTAAACAACAGGTGTAGACTAACAGTGAAATGCTCACTTACAGGCCCTTCCCAACAATGCAGAGAAATAAAATAGAGAAATAATAGAAAAGTAAACATGTAATAATACAAGTAATAATAAATACACAATGAGTAATGATGATGACATAAAACCCTGGTGTGAGGGTAAGTCGAGATGGAAAAGCACCAGAAAAGTAGTTATTCTCTCCTCTTCAGCTTCACAGACGAGAACACTTGAGGGATGTTGTGGTGCTGTATAAGACTGAGGCTAGCGGTGTGAAGGAGAGGGAGAGACCTGGGGCCTGTGTAAATGGGTCACCCACTGTGACCTTCCGGCTGCCCATTAGCACAAACAGCCCTCCTCTCCAGTCCCCCACAAGCCTCCTCCCTGTTTCATCCATTCTTTCTCCCTTTCTCTTCAGTATGGAAGACTGGAGTCTTCACGCTGACCCTCTCTCAACTCCCTCCTTCCCTCTCTCTCGGTCTCTCGCTCCCTTTCTCTCTCTATTCATTCACACTGAGTACTTCTGTGCACAGAGCTCTCTGTTTTTCTGTTTTCGTAGTAGTTCTTCACCCTTTGCTGGCTCTGAGTCTCCAGCATTCTGTCCATTCTCTCTGATTGTCCTGCCTGTGCTTCTATTCAAGCCCATCTATCAATGGCTTTGTCTCAATAGTTTCTCAAATAGCATCTATTCTTTGGGCACTTACAGTGAAAGGAGCACATTTTTTAGTGCAAAAGATAGCTTGGCCTAGTTTTTTCAGCCGATGTATAAGAGGACTGAGACTGTAGACTGACCCTTTCTCTCTGTGTGAGAAGCCTGAGACTGTAGACTGACCCTTTCTCTAGGTGTGAGAGGCCCGAGACTGTAGACTGACCCTTTCTCTCGGTGTGAGAGGCCTGAGACTGTAGACTGACCCTTTCTCTCTGTGTGAGAGGCCTGAGACTGTAGACTGACCCTTTCTCTCTGTGTGAGAGGCCTGAGACTGTAGACTGACCCTTTCTCTCTGTGTGAGAGGCCTGAGACTGTAGACTGACCCTTTCTCTCTGTGTGAGAGGCCTGAGACTGTAGACTGACCCTTTCTCTCTGTGTGAGAGGCCTGAGACTGTAGACTGACCCTTTCTCTCTGTGTGAGAGGCATGAGACTGTAGACTGACCCTTTCTCTCTGTGTGAGAGGCCTGAGACTGTAGACTGACCCTTTCTCTCTGTGTGAGAGGCCTGAGACTGTAGACTGACCATTTCTCTCCCTGCAAACCCTTCATCTCTCCTTTTCTGGCCCACCAAGTATTTAGTATAGGTGGCTGGAGACTGTAGGCTTCCAAGCTGACCCTATCTCTCTCTGTCTTTGTCTCTCTAGAATTTCCTCTCCCCCTCTCATTCCCTTCCTCCCTCTCCCCCTCTCTCCCTCTCTCCGCTCATCCAGTTTCAGGCCAGGTCTCAGAGGAGGAGCAGAGTGGACTGGACCTGGGCGCCGGCGAGCCTGTTTGCTTTACTAAGTGATCCCAGTCACTGAGAAGAGGAGATGGTTATGGAAGATTGACATGAAGACACTGGAACCAACTCTCTGACTCTCTCTCTGTGTCTCTCTTCCTCTCTCTGTCTCCATCTTTCTCTTCCCCACTCTCTCTCTCTCTCTCTCTCTCTCTCTCTCTCTCTCTCTCTCTCTCTCTCCCTCCCTCCCTCCCTCCCCCTCCCTCCCTCCCTCCCTCTCTCTCATTATCCCTGTCGACGATGGCTCCCAGAGCTAAAAGTCCTCACGGCGTCTTTCTCCCCCCAGGTATGGTGTCTTGTTAAAACGTCTTCCGTTTAGACATCGATTGAGGCTCGCGCCTACGAAAATTGCCTACTTAAAAAACGTAAAGTGGCGACAAAGTATTTTTTTCCCTCATGAAGCTTTACTTTCAGCCTTTCAGTCAGTCTCTAGCTGTCAATGGGGAACGGGGATGGCGTCTCTAGTTGTCTTCTGAAGGCTTGGGCGTCTGGGGTTGGAAGTATTGTGTGTGTGTGTGTGTGTGTGCGTGCGTGCGTGTTGAGGGTCTAGACTGCTCTGCTACTCTGCTGTAGGTCCAGATGACTATCAGATGGTTAAACCACTCTATATGAAAGATCCGAGAAGGGAGAGGAGAAGCTCTGAGGGGACGTGGATCAGAGAAGATCTCACTTCCTTATGTTCGACTGGCTCTGATTAGATTTTAACGGTCATGAAGGCCGTGGATATGGCTGTGTATATAGTGTGGAAATGAAGTTTCCTCTGTCGGTAATAAACATAGGATGAATTTAGAGGGGATGGTGGACGGTGTGGTTAGCTTTGTGTGTGTGTGTGTGTGTGTGTGTGTGTGTGTGTGTGTGTGTGTGTGTGTGTGTGTGTGTGTGTGTGTGTGTGTGTGTGTGTGTGTGTTGGATAGCTGTCTGTTGGGGATTATGATGAGAGGGAGCTTCATAATTAACCTCATAGCTTAAGTCAATAAATTGAGCCATCAAAGACAAAATGTTAAGTAAAGACGTATGAGAACAGGACTAGATCAGATAAACATGACAAAATGGACTCTTCTACAGATAAACATGACAAAATGGACTCTTCTACAGATAAACATGACAAAATGGACTCTTCTACAGATAAACATGACAAAATGGACTCTTCTACAAATAAACATGACAAAATGGACTCTTCTACAGATAAACATGACAAAATGGACTCTTCTACAGATAAACATGACAAAATGGACTCTTCTACAGATAAACATGACAAAATGGACTCTTCTACAGATAAACATGACAAAATGGACTCTTCTACAGATAAACATGACAAAATGGACTCTTCTACAGATAAACATGACAAAATGGACTCTTCTACAGATAAACATGACAAAATGGACTCTTCTACAGATAACATGACAAAATGGACTCTTCTACAGATAACATGACAAAATGGACTCTTCTACATATAAATATGTTCAAAGATATTTGAAGTTCTGCCTATAAATGGCTTATAAACAAGACCGTTTTCTAACTGTTTAATTAAGTACATTCATATATGTATAAACAGCTTTACTTGAGCACTCCTCAAAAACCCTGCGTCTCTCTCTATTCTCTGTCCAGTCTCGTCTAGATTCACAGTGCAGATGTCTGGTAGTGACAGCCACTACAGGTTAGGACCTCTCCTCTCATTCCTTCCGTCTCCCTGACACTAATGCAGTCAGACTGGGAACACAGAGAAGCCCTGATTCATTTTGGGATGTGAAGGCCAAACAGCACTGAATGACTGGAGGCAGGGGTACTGGGAGTGAGGGTGGATGAGTGTCTGTCTGTCTGTGAGTGTCTGTGCTTGTTCGTGTGTGTCTGCGTGTGCATGTGCGTGAGTCTTTCTCTCAGACAGAGGGAGCAGGAGAGGCAGGCCGAAACTGGGCCATGTTGGGGTGAGAAGTGCCTCGTCATGGTCTCGTCCTGTCTCTATGACAACGAGATACAGTCACAGCAAACGGGCCGATTAACAGAGTCTCCCGTCTCCTATCCACAGTCTGGCCACTGACCTCTGCTCTGAATTGCTCTAACATCACACATTAGGAGAAACTAGTCCTCTCTGTGTACTTGAGATGCACTTAAACCTTCATTTCAACTTTAACCTCAACTACATTGGGGGGGCCATTACCAGACTAAATCTACACCACATGTCAAACAATGGTCATAACAGACAGAAATGCTAAAACAACAGACACACAGTTCAGACAGAGGTTTGAACAGCATGACAGGGAGAGAGGACATATAGACAAGCTAGAACGGGAAAACTAAATATACACTGCTCAAAAAAATAAAGGGAACACTAAAATAACACATCCTAGATCTGAATGAATGAAATATTCTTATGAAATACTTTTTTCTTTACATAGTTGAATGTGCTGACAACAAAATCACACAAAAATGATCAATGGAAATCAAATTTATCAACCCATGGAGGTCTGGATTTGGAATCACACTCAAAATGAAAGTGGAAAACCACACTACAGGCTGATCCAACTTTGATGTAATGCCCTTAAAACAAGTCCAAATGAGGCTCAGTAGTGTGTGTGGCCTCCACGTGCCTGTATGACCTCCCTACAACTCCTGGACAGTCTCTGGTGCAATGGAGCGAGATATGATGTCCCAGATGTGCTCAATTCGATTCAGGTCTGGGGAACGGGCGGGCCAGTCCATAGCATCAATGCCTTCCTCTTGCAGGAACTGCTGACACACTCCAGCCACATGAGGTCTAGCATTGTCTTGCATTAGGAGGAACCCAGGGCCAACCGCACCAGCATATGGTCTCACAAGGGGTCCGAGGATCTCATCTCTCTACCTAATGGCAGTCAGGCTACCTCTGGCTAGCACATGGAGGGCTGTGCAGCCCCCCAAAGAAATGCCACCCCACACCATGACTGACCCACCGCCAAACCGGTCATGCTGGAGGATGTTGCAGGCAGCAGAACGTTCTCCACGGCGTCTCCAGACTCTGTCACGTCTGTCACATGTGCTCAGTGTGAACCTGCTTTCATCTGTGAAGAGCACAGGGTGCCAGTGGCGAATTTGCCAATCTTGGTGTTCTCTGGCAAATGCCAAACGTCCTGCAGGGTGTTGGGTTGTAAGCACAACCCCCACCTGTGGACGTCGGGTCCTCATACCACCCTCATGAAGTCTGTTTCTGACCGTTTGAGTAGACACATGCATATTTGTGGCCTGCTGGAGGTCATTTTGCAGGGCTCTGGCAGTGCTCCTCCTGCTCCTCCTTGCACAAATGCGGAGGTAGCGGTCCTGCTGCTGGGTTGTTGCCCTCCTACGGCCTCCTCCAAGTTTCCTGATGTACTGGCTTGTCTCCTGGTAGCTGCTCCATGCTCTGGACACTACGCTGACAGACACAGCAAACCTTCTTGCCACAGCTGGCATTGATGTGCCATCCTGGATGAGCTCATGCTACCACTAGAGTGAAAGCCAGCATTCAAAAGTGACCAAAACATCAGCCAGGAAGTATAGGAACTGAGAAGTGGTCAGTGGTCACCACCTGCAGAACCACTCCTTTATTGGGGGTGTCTTGCTAATTGCCTATAATTTCCACCTGTTGTCTATTCCATTTGCACAACAGCATGTGAAATTTATTGTCAATCAGTGTTGCTTCCTAAGTGGACAGTTTGATTTCACAGAAGTGTGATTGACTTGGAGTTACATTGTGTTGTTAAAGTGTTCCCTTTATTTTTTTGAGCAGTGTATTAAACTTCTCTATAAGAGTCTGTCTGGCTATCAATCAGACTAACTAGAAAAAACTGGAAGATCTGGGAATTTTCATTAGCACACATTGTGAATAATGAAACGTGTTGTCAGTAAAGACAGTAAATGTTGTGATAGTAGATAGAGAGAACGTCACAACAATTACAAGATGTTGTGAAAACATTATACAGTAAAGAGAGGGAACGTTGTGCAGTAAAGAGAGGGAACGTTGAGGGAACGTTGTGCAGTAAAGAGAGGGAGCGTTGTGCATTAAAGAGAGGGAACGTTGTGCAGTAAAGAGAAGGAACGTTGTGCAGTAAAGAGAGGGAACGTTGTGCAGTTAAGAGAGGGAACGTTGTGCAGTAAAGAGAGGGAACGCTGTGCAGTAAATAGAGGGAACGTTGTGCAGTAAAGAGAGGGAACATTGTGCAGTAAATAGAGGGAACGCTGTGCAGTAAAGAGAGGGAACATTGTGCAGTAAAGGGAGGGAACGTTGTGCAGTAAATAGAGGGAACGCTGTGCAGTAAATAGAGGGAACGCTGTGCAGTAAAGAGAAGGAACGTTGTGCAGTAAAGAGAGGGAACGTCGTGCAGTAAAGAGAGGGAACGTCGTGCAGTAATGAGAAGGAACGTTGTGCAGTAAAGAGAAGGAATGTTGTTCAGTAAAGAGAGGGAACATTGTTCAGTAAAGAGAGGGAACGTTGTGCAGTAAAGAGAAGGAACGTTGTTCAGTAAAGAGAGGGAACGTCGTGCAGTAATGAGAAGGAATGTCGTGCAGTAAAGAGAGGGAACGCTGTGCAGTAAATAGAGGGAACGCTGTGCAGTAAAGAGAAGGAACGTTGTGCAGTAAAGAGAAGGAATGTCGTGCAGTAAAGAGAGGGAACGTTGTGCAGTAAAGAGAGGGAACATTGTGCAGTAAAGAGAAGGAATGTTGTTCAGTAAAGAGAGGGAACATTGTTCAGTAAAGAGAGGGAACGTTGTGCAGTAAAGAGAAGGAACGTTGTTCAGTAAAGAGAGGGAACGTTGTGCAGTAAAGAGAGGGAACGCTGTGCAGTAAAGAGAGGGAACGCTGTGCAGTAAAGAGAGGGAACGTTGTGCAGTAAAGAGAGGGAACGTTGTGCAGTAAAGAGAGGGAACGTTGTGCAGTAAAGAGAGGGAACGTTGTGCAGTAAAGAGAAGGAACGTTGTGCAGTAAAGAGAGGGAACGCTGTGCAGTAAAGAGAGGGAACGCTGTGCAGTAAAGAGAAGGAACGTTGTGCAGTAAAGAGAGGGAACGCTGTGCAGTAAATAGAGGGAACGCTGTGCAGTAAAGAGAAGGAACGTCATGCAGTAAAGAGAGGGAATGTTGTGCAGTAAAGAGAGGGAACGCTGTGCAGTAAATAGAGGGAACGTTGTGCAGTAAAGAGAGGGAACGTTGAGGGAATGTTGTGCAGTAAAGAGAAGGAACGTTGTTCAGTAAAGAGAGGGAACGCTGTGCAGTAAATAGAGGGAACATTGTGCAGTAAAGAGAAGGAACGTTGTGCAGTAAAGAGAGGGAGCGTTGTGCATTAAAGAGAGGGAACGTTGTGCAGTAAACAGAGGGAACGTTGTGCAGTAAAGAGAGGGAACATTGTGAGGATGTTGTTCACATTGTGGGAATGGTATAGAGCGCAGATAGAGAACGTTGTGAGAACATCGTAGGGACCTTGTGCCTTACCAGTACAGGACATTTTGAGAACATTATATACTAAAAAGAGAGAAGGTTGTGGGAACGTTGTGCAGCAAAGGGAGAAAAGGTTGTGAGAACATCATAGGTACGTTGAGCCTTACCATTACAGTCGAGGCCGTGGTGGCTGTGAGCTGTGACCTGCGTTACAGGTAAGTACAGCGTGGCTGTGTACTCTTCCTCGTCCTCGTCCGACTCATGGACCGCCGGATGGGCGCTGGCGCTACTTAGCAACGAGCTCTGGTTGTCATGGAGATTGGGTGATGGTGGTTGCGAGTGTGAATGGTCAGTAACTGATGGGCTGGGTAGAGAGGATGGCATGGGAGAACCTAAAGAAAAGAATTAAACCACCCATAAACAAAAATAAACAAACAACACAAAATGAAACTATGGCAACAGAACATACAGATTTTGCTAGTAGAAATCATACTGACATAGAAAGTGATAATGGGACATTCTGACACTTGGTCTGTCAGTCAATAACCTTGGCATTATTGCGTCTGTATTCACTAGATTGTGCATGTTCCTCTGACATACATAACTTGGAGACCGTGGCCATTTCAACCAACTAGCTAGTCATGGTTATATCACACATTTCCAACTGACCACAATCACCCTCTTCCAAGACACCACACACATACAGAAATACACTGACACATTCATACAACGCCAACTGGTTTCCAAGAATGTGTTAAGTGCGTCTCACACACACACACACACACACACACACACACACACACACACACACACACACACACACACACACACACACACACACACACACACACACACACACACACACACACACACACACACACACACACACACACACACACACACACACACACACACACACGTACAACACACACACACACACACATACATACACACACACACACACAATCTTGGTTTGAAAGGTAATGATAGCATGTTGTTTTTCTCTGACTCTCCACACACAATGCCTTCATCACAGATACAGAGTAGCAATGGCTGCACAATGTAGAGACAACAACACTCCTGGAGTTTACCCCAAATGGCATTCTAGTGTCATTTATAGTGCACTACTTTAGATCAGGACCACGGTCACGTCTCTAAGGCTGTTATTAGCAGATTACACCGGAAAGAGCATACCCCCTCTTCTGTAACTCGGCCCTAAAGCCCAATTTCCTGCAGCGATTGTTGTGGGGAGACCGTCTGACATGGGGAGGACAATTTCCGATTTTCCGGGAGGAGGGAGAGGCAGGCGTCTGAAGAAATGACTGAGTCGCCAGAAAGACAGAGACGGGATTCTTTAATCAAAACGCTGACGGCCTTCTGAGCTTTATCTCACGGCTGCTTCAGACAACTAGACCAGAATGATGAAGACATACTACAACGAGACCAGAATGATGAAGACATACTACAACTAGACCAGAATGATGAAGACATACTACAACTAGACCAGAATGATGAAGACATACTACAACTAGACCAGAATGATGAAGACATACTACAACGAGACCAGAATGATGAAGACATACTACAACTAGACCAGAATGATGAAGACATACTACAACTAGACCAGAATGATGAAGACATACTACAACTAGACCAGAATGATGAAGACATACTACAACTAGACCAGAATGATGAAGACATACTACAACTAGACCAGAATGATGAAGACATACTACAACTAGACCAGAATGATGAAGACATACTACAACTAGACCAGAATGATGAAGACATACTACAACTAGACCAGAATGATGAAGACATACTACAACTAGACTACAACTAGACCAGAATGATGAAGACATACTACAACTAGACCAGAATGATGAAGACATACTACAACTAGACCAGAATGATGAAGACATACTACAACTAGACCAGAATGATGAAGACATGCTACAACTAGACTAGAATGATGAAGACATGCTACAACTAGACCAGAATGATGAAGACATGCTACATCATACAACCGTCTCACATGGAAATGTATTACCGTGTTTCACATCTACGCTACCGGGCCGCTTACAACTAGACCAGGTCTGCTTTTGAACTTACAAGATTGAAAAAGCGAGATAGTCGCCTCGTACGTACAGTAGGACTTTCACGGCTGTCTACTTGATGGCAGCACTGGGCCATATCCACATCAGCTGTATTCTCATAGAGTCATCAAGACATAACAGGCTACATAACCATCAGGCAGGATAACAGGCGATGATGAGGAAGTGTCTGCGTGTGTATGAGTGTGTGTGTGTGTGTGTAGGCTGTGTGGCAGTAAATACATAACAGCTCACTTAGTTGTGACAGATGGTTCCATCAAGGCTTTAGTGGTCCCCATTCACTGAACCCAGAGCAATACATATCTCATATCTTTCTGTCTTTTTACAGCAATTACACCCTCCATCCATCTATCTTATAGCAGCTGGATAAACACAAACAGGGAGATATAAACACAGTGCATCTATGGCAGAAAGTCAGGCGCGCGCACACACACACACACACACACACACACACACACACACACACACACACACACACACACACACACACACACACACACACACACACACACACACACACACACACACACACACACACACACACACACACACACACACACACACACACACACACACACACACACACACACACACACACACACACACACACACCTGCGATGCCCTACTTTAACTCCGGAGAGTTCTCACTGTGTAGTCCATACTATGTTAAGTGTCCCTGAAGTCATGTAATTATTTTCTCTTGCTCCTGTTCCCATCATGCCCTCCTCTCTCTCTCTCTCACAAATCTCCTGCAGTCAGAGGGGGAAAGGACAGGATGGGGAAAAAACAGTGTGCTCCTTTTAATTCATCTGACGTTTTTATTTCTCTATTGGTGAGGTGCCACCTGGGATGTTAGACTGGGTTTCTGTATAAGCACTTAGTGACAACTGCTGATGTTAAAAGGGACTTAGAAATGAATGTGATTGATTGACGGAGGGCTACTGTCTAACATTCTATACTGCTCAGCCCTGTATCAGTTATATCTCTGTTCTATACTGCTCAGCCCTGTATCAGTTATATCTCTGTTCTATACTGCTCAGCCCTGTATCAGTTCTATCTCTGTTCTATACTGCTCAGCCCTGTATCAGTTCTATCTCTGTTCTATACTGCTCAGCCCTGTATCAGTTATATCTCTGTTTTATACTGCTCAGCCCTGTATCAGTTATATCTCTGTTCTATACTGCTCAGCCCTGTATCAGTTATATCTCTGTTCTATACTGCTCAGCCCTGTATCAGTTATATCTCTGTTCTATACTGCTTAGCCCTGTATCAGTTATATCTCTGTTCTATACTGCTCAGCCCTGTATCAGTTATATCTCTGTTCCATACTGCTCAGCCCTGTATCAGTTATATCTCTGATCTATACTGCTCAGCCCTGTATCAATTATATCTCTGTTTTATACTGCTCAGCCCTGTATCAGTTATATCTCTGTTTTATACTGCTCAGCCCTGTATCAGTTATATCTCTGTTCTATACTGCTCAGCCCTGTATCAGTTATATCTCTGTTCTATACTGCTCAGCCCTGTATCAGTTCTATCTCTGTTCTATACTGCTCAGCCCTGTATCAGTTATATCTCTGTTTTATACTGCTCAGCCCTGTATCAGTTATATCTCTGTTCTATACTGCTCAGCCCTGTATCAGTTATATCTCTGTTCTATACTGCTCAGCCCTGTATCAGTTATATCTCTGTTCTATACTGCTCAGCCCTGTATCAGTTATATCTCTGTTCTATACTGCTCAGCCCTGTATCAGTTATATCTCTGTTCTATACTGCTCAGCCCTGTATCAGTTATATCTCTGTTCTATACTGCTCAGCCCTGTATCAGTTCTATCTCTGTTCTATACTGCTCAGCCCTGTATCAGTTCTATCTCTGTTCTATACTGCTCAGCCCTGTATCAGTTATATCTCTGTTTTATACTGCTCAGCCCTGTATCAGTTATATCTCTGTTCTATACTGCTCAGCCCTGTATCAGTTATATCTCTGTTCTATACTGCTCAGCCCTGTATCAGTTATATCTCTGTTCTATACTGCTCAGCCCTGTATCAGTTATATCTCTGTTCTATACTGCTCAGCCCTGTATCAGTTATATCTCTGTTCCATACTGCTCAGCCCTGTATCAGTTATATCTCTGTTCTATACTGCTCAGCCCTGTATCAGTTATATCTCTGTTTATACTGCTCAGCCCTGTATCAGTTATATCTCTGTTTTATACTGCTCAGCCCTGTATCAGTTATATCTCTGTTCTATACTGCTCAGCCCTGTATCAGTTATATCTCTGTTCTATACTGCTCAGCCCTGTATCAGTTATATCTCTGTTCTATACTGCTCAGCCCTGTATCAGTTATATCTCTGTTTTATACTGCTCAGCCCTGTATCAGTTATATCTCTGTTCTATACTGCTCAGCCCTGTATCAGTTATATCTCTGTTCTATACTGCTCAGCCCTGTATCAGTTATATCTCTGTTCTATACTGCTCAGCCCTGTATCAGTTATATCTCTGTTTTATACTGCTCAGCCCTGTATCAGTTATATCTCTGTTTTATACTGCTCAGCCCTGTATCAGTTATATCTCTGTTCTATACTGCTCAGCCCTGTATCAGTTATATCTCTGTTCTATACTGCTCAGCCCTGTATCAGTTATATCTCTGTTCTATACTGCTCAGCCCTGTATCAGTTATATCTCTGTTCTATACTGCTCAGCCCTGTATCAGTTATATCTCTGTTCTATACTGCTCAGCCCTGTATCAGTTATATCTCTGTTCTATACTGCTCAGCCCTGTATCAGTTATATCTCTGTTCTATACTGCTCAGCCCTGTATCAGTTATATCTCTGTTCTATACTGCTCAGCCCTGTATCAGTTATATCTCTGTTCTATACTGCTCAGCCCTGTATCAGTTATATCTCTGTTCTATACTGCTCAGCCCTGTATCAGTTATATCTCTGTTCTATACTGCTCAGCCCTGTATCAGTTATATCTCTGTTCTATACTGCTCAGCCCTGTATCAGTTATATCTCTGTTTTATACTGCTCAGCCCTGTATCAGTTATATCTCTGTTTTATACTGCTCAGCCCTGTATCAGTTATATCTCTGTTCTATACTGCTCAGCCCTGTATCAGTTATATCTCTGTTCTATACTGCTCAGCCCTGTATCAGTTCTATCTCTGTTCTATACTGCTCAGCCCTGTATCAGTTATATCTCTGTTTTATACTGCTCAGCCCTGTATCAGTTATATCTCTGTTCTATACTGCTCAGCCCTGTATCAGTTATATCTCTGTTCTATACTGCTCAGCCCTGTATCAGTTATATCTCTGTTCTATACTGCTCAGCCCTGTATCAGTTATATCTCTGTTCTATACTGCTCAGCCCTGTATCAGTTATATCTCTGTTCCATACTGCTCAGCCCTGTATCAGTTATATCTCTGTTCTATACTGCTCAGCCCTGTATCAATTATATCTCTGTTCTATACTGCTCAGCCCTGTATCAGTTATATCTCTGTTTTATACTGCTCAGCCCTGTATCAGTTATATCTCTGTTCTATACTGCTCAGCCCTGTATCAGTTATATCTCTGTTCTATACTGCTCAGCCCTGTATCAGTTATATCTCTGTTCTATACTGCTCAGCCCTGTATCAGTTATATCTCTGTTTTATACTGCTCAGCCCTGTATCAGTTATATCTCTGTTTTATACTGCTCAGCCCTGTATCAGTTATATCTCTGTTCTATACTGCTCAGCCCTGTATCAGTTATATCTCTGTTCTATACTGCTCAGCCCTGTATCAGTTATATCTCTGTTTTATACTGCTCAGCCCTGTATCAGTTATATCTCTGTTTTATACTGCTCAGCCCTGTATCAGTTATATCTCTGTTCTATACTGCTCAGCCCTGTATCAGTTATATCTCTGTTCTATACTGCTCAGCCCTGTATCAGTTATATCTCTGTTCTATACTGCTCAGCCCTGTATCAGTTATATCTCTGTTCTATACTGCTTAGCCCTGTATCAGTTATATCTCTGTTTTTACAAAAGCAGGCATTAAAAACTGTAGCTGGTACCTTGCCTTAGGTGATATGTCCCCTCTTCTCCCATATTACACTCAAAGCCCCAACCACTTTAATAATGAGGACAGTCAATTGTGAGAGGAAGCTGAGCGTGTGTGTGTGTGTATCGCCTGTGGTCAATGTCTCTCTTGATGCTCTTGAACAATCACTCTTAATTAAGAGGAAAGTAAAGACAAGGCCGCAGAGAGAGGGAGAGGGAGGGAGGGGAGGGAGCGATAGGGAGGGAGCGATAGGGAGGGAGGGAGCGATAGAGAGGGAGGGAGCGATAGGGAGGGAGAGAGCGATAGGGAGGGAGGGAGGGAGCGATAGGGAGGGAGCGATAGGGAGGGAGAGAGGGAGAGGGAGGGAGGGAGCGATAGGGAGGGAGGGAGGGAGCGATAGGGAGGGAGCGATAGGGAGGGAGGGAGGGAGGGAGAGGGAGGGAGGGAGCGATAGGGAGGGAGCGATAGGGAGGGAGAGAGCGATAGGGAGGGAGTGATAGGGAGGGAGAGAGCGATAGGGAGGGAGGGAGCGATAGGGAGGGAGAGAGTGATAGGGAGGGAGGGAGAGAGCGATAGGGAGGGAGCGATAGGGAGGGAGGGAGGGAGGGAGATAGGGAGGGAGCGGTAGGGAGGGAGCGATAGGGAGGGAGGGAGCGATAGGGAGGGAGGGAGGGAGCGATAGGGAGGGAGGGAGGGAGCGATAGGGAGGGAGGGAGGGAGCGATAGGGAGGGGGCGATAGGGAGGGAGAGAGCGATAGGGAGGGAGGGAGGGAGCGATAGAGGGAGGGAGGGAGGGAGCGATAGAGGTAGGGAGTGAGGGAGGGAGATGGGGAATAGATAGACAGAATATAGACGGAGGATGGATATGATTGACAAACAGACACCCAGCAGAAAGATATAGTATGATAGAGACTGACAGAGATGTTAAAGGTTGTTATACCATTTTGAAAAGAAGGTCGACGACATCCGATCCTCGTTTGCTAAGTCAAACGACACCGCTGGTTCTGCTCACACTGCCCTACCCTGTGCTCTGACCTCTTTCTCCCCTCTCTCTCCAGATGAAATCTCGCGTCTTGTGACGGCCGGCCGCCCAACAACCTGCCCGCTCGACCCTATCCCCTCCTCTCTTCTCCAGACCATTTCCGGAGACCTTCTCCCTTACCTCACCTCGCTCATCAACTTATCCCTGACCGCTGGCTACGTCCCTTCCGTCTTCAAGAGAGCGAGAGTTGCACCCCTTCTGAAAAAACCTACACTCGATCCCTCCGATGTTAACAACTACAGACCAGTATCCCTTCTTTCTTTTCTCTCCAAAACTCTTGAACGTGCCGTCCTTGGTCAGCTCTCCCGCTATCTCTCTCAGAATGACCTTCTTGATCCAAATCAGTCAGGTTTCAAGACTAGTCATTCAACTGAGACTGCTCTTCTCTGTATCACGGAGGCGCTCCACACCGATAAAGCTAACTCTCTCTCCTCTGCTCTCATCCTTCTAGACCTATCGGCTGCCTTCGATACTGTGAACCATCAGATCCTCCTCTCCACCCTCTCCGAGTTGGGCATCTCCGGCGCGGCCCACGCTTGGATTGCGTCCTACCTGACAGGTCGCTCCTACCAGGTAGGCGTGGCGAGAATCTGTCTCCTCACCACGCGCTCTCACCACTGGTGTCCCCCAGGGCTCTGTTCTAGGCCCTCTCCTATTCTCGCTATACACCAAGTCACTTGGCTCTGTCATAACCTCACATGGTCTCTCCTATCATTGCTATGCAGACGACACACAATTAATCTTCTCCTTTCCCCCTTCTGATGACCAGGTGGCGAATCGCATCTCTGCATGTCTGGCAGACATATCAGTGTGGATGACGGATCACCACCTCAAGCTGAACTTCGGCAAGACGGAGCTGCTCTTCCTCCCGGGGAAGGACTGCCCGTTCCATGATCTCGCCATCACGGTTGACAACTCCATTGTGTCCTCCTCCCAGAGCGCTAAGAACCTTGGCGTGATCCTGGACAACACCCTGTCGTTCTCAACTAACATCAAGGCGGTGGCCCGTTCCTGTAGGTTCATGCTCTACAACATCTGCAGAGTACGACCCTGCCTCACACAGGAAGCGGCGCAGGTCCTAATCCAGGCACTTGTCATCTCCCGTCTGGATTACTGCAACTCGCTGTTGGCTGGGCTCCTGCCTGTGCCATTAAACCCCTACAACTCATCCAGAACGCCGCAGCCCGTCTAGTGTTCAACCTTCCCAAGTTCTCTCACGTCACCCCACTCCTCCGCTCTCTCCACTGGCTTCCAGTTGAAGCTCGCATCCGCTACAAGACCATGGTGCTTGCCTACGGAGCTGTGAGGGGAACGGCACCTCAGTACCTCCAGGCTCTGATCAGGCCCTACACCCAAATAAGGGCACTGCGTTCATCCACCTCTGGCCTGCTCGCCTCCCTACCACTGAGGAAGTACAGTTCCCGCTCAGCCCAGTCAAAACTGTTCGCTGCTCTGGCTCCCCAATGGTGGAACAAACTCCCTCACGACGCCAGGACAGCGGAGTCAATCACCACCTTCCGGAGACACCTGAAACCCCATCTCTTTAAGGAATACTTAGGATAGGATAAAGTAATCCTTCTCACCCCACCCCCCCTTAAAATATTTAGATGCACTATTGTAAAGTGGCCGTTCCACTGGATGTCATAAGGTGAATGCACCAATTTGTAAGTCGCTCTGGATAAGAGCGTCTGCTAAATGACTTAAATGTAATGTAATGTAATGTAAATGTAATAGACTGACAGAGATGTTAAAGGTTGTAATAGACTGACAGAGATGTTAAAGGTTGGTATAGACTGATAGAGATGTTAAAGGTTGTAATAGGCTGATAGAGATGTTAAAGGTTGTAATAGACCGATAAAGATGTTAAAGGTTGTAATAGACTTACAGATGTTAAAGGTTGTAATAGACTGACAGCGATGTTAAAGGTTGTAATAGACTGATAGAGATGTTAAAGGTTGTAATAGACTGACAGAGATGTTAAAGGTTGTAATAGACTGACAGAGATGTTAAAGGTTGTAATAGACCGATAGAGATGTTAAAGGTTGTAATAGACTGACAGAGATGTTAAAGGTTGTAATAGACCGATAGAGATGTTAAAGGTTGTAATAGACTGACAGAGATGTTAAAGGTTGTAATAGACTGACAGCGATGTTAAAGGTTGTAATAGACTGACAGCGATGTTAAATGTTGTAGACTGACAGAGATGTTAAAGGTTGTAATAGACTGACAGAGATGTTAAAGGTTGTAATAGACTGATAGAGATGTTAAAGGTTGTAATAGACTGACAGAGATGTTAAAGGTTGTAATAGACTGACAGCGATGTTAAAGGTTGTAATAGACTGACAGCGATGTTAAAGGTTGTAATAGACTGATAGAGATGTTAAAGGTTGTAATAGACTGATAGAGATGTTAAAGGTTGTAATAGACTGACAGAGATGTTAAAGGTTGTAATAGACTGACAGCGATGTTAAAGGTTGTAATAGACTGACAGCGATGTTAAAGGTTGTAATAGACCGATAGAGATGTTAAAGGTTGTAATAGACTGACAGCGATGTTAAAGGTTGTAATAGACTGACAGAGATGTTAAAGGTTGTAATAGACTGACAGAGATGTTAAAGGTTGTAATAGACTGACAGCGATGTTAAAGGTTGTAATAGACTGACAGAGATGTTAAAGGTTGTAATAGACTGACAGCGATGTTAAAGGTTGTAATAGACTGACAGAGATGTTAAAGGTTGTAATAGACTGACAGCGATGTTAAAGGTTGTAATAGACTGACAGAGATGTTAAAGGTTGTAATAGACTGACAGAGATGTTAAAGGTTGTAATAGACTGACAGCGATGTTAAAGGTTGTAATAGACTGACAGAGATGTTAAAGGTTGTAATAGACTGACAGAGATGTTAAAGGTTGTAATAGACTGACAGCGATGTTAAAGGTTGTAATAGACTGACAGAGATGTTAAAGGTTGTAATAGACTGACAGAGATGTTAAAGGTTGTAATAGACTGACAGCGATGTTAAAGGTTGTAATAGACTGACAGAGATGTTAAAGGTTGTAATAGACTGACAGAGATGTTAAAGGTTGTAATAGACTGACAGAGATGTTAAAGGTTGTAATAGACTGACAGAGATGTTAAAGGTTGTAATAGACTGACAGAGATGTTAAAGGTTGTAATAGACTGACAGAGATGTTAAAGGTTGTAATAGACTGATAGAGATGTTAAAGGTTGTAATAGACTGACAGAGATGTTAAAGGTTGTAATAGACTGACAGAGATGTATATTGCATAACAAGAGTGAATCACCGTCCCTGCAGTGTATGTGCAGTGTATGTGTGTGCTCTGTGTGTATTGTCTGTGTGTGTCTACAGGCTTCAGTGGAGTGTTTCTTCCTGACAGTCTTGGTGCCTGGCTCTATGCGGGCATGCTGGGAAGGTTCACAGGTGCATGATGGGTATGATCTGCACCCTGTGGCTCCTCATGGCCTCTATCTTGGCTGAGACAGACACCCTGTGTGTGTCTATGTGTCTGCCAGCATGGGTCAATGAAGAAAAGTGGAGGCAATTAATAAGTGTGGAGGGACCCAAGGAGAAGGCTGTGTGTGTGTGTGTGTGTGTGTGTGTGTGTGTGTGTGTGTGTGTGTGTGTGTGTGTGTGTGTGTGTGTGTGTGTGTGTGTGTGTGTGTGTGTGTGTGTGTGTGTGTGTGTGTGTGTGTGTGTGTGTGTGTGTGTGTGTGTGTGTGTTGTATCACTTTAGTGTGAGACAAATCAGTCTCAGACTTTAGTGAGAATCAGACTTAAGTGAGAGACAAATCAGTGAGAGTGGTGTTCAAACCAACCACTGCTCTGTGGCCCTCAAACCAACCACTGCTCTGTGGCCCTCAAACCAACCACTGCTCTGTGGCCCTCAAACCAACCACTGCTCTGTGGCCCTCAACTGCTCTGTGGCCCTCATACCAACCGCTGTTCTGTGGCCCTCAAACCAACCACTGCCCTGTGGCCCTCAAACCAACCACTGCTCTGTGGCCCTCAAACCAACCACTGCTCTGTGGCCCTCAAACCAACCACTGCTCTGTGGCCCTCATACCAACCACTGCTCTGTGGCCCTCAAACCAACCACTGCTCTGTGGCCCTCATACCAACCGCTGCTCTGTGGCCCTCATACCAACCGCTGCTCTGTGGCCCTCATACCAACCACACTTCAGAAGTAGCCCTCTGCCTAGTTAAATAAAGGTTAAATAAATAAATGAAGAGTGTAGAGGAGGAAAAAAAGAGATGCAAATGTCACACAGAATACATTATACTCTCTGTTCCTCTCTCTCCCTCTCTTTCTCCCTCTCTTTTTCTTTCTCCCCTCCCCAGCGCTGCAAACAAACAAACTTTTTTTTAAAGGAATGAGAGTAGGGGAGGAGAGGGGGAAGAAAGGAAAAGAGCTGTGACTGAGCCAGCTGTGTGGGTCCCTGTCCGCACTGCAGAGAAACACACACACACACACACACACACACACACACACACACACACACACACACACACACACACACACACACACACACACACACACACACACACACACACACACACACACACACACACACACACACACACACACACACACACACACACACACACACACACACACACTAAGGCCCCATGGAGGAATACTCTTTCCACAGTAGATTCTCTCTAAAGCAGTACCAAGGGGTGTTCCATCTGCTGAACTCTACAGTAGAACTCTACTGACAAGACAAGGCAGTACCTTTCCCAACAAACTACCCAGAACATTAAGCTTCTGGCTAACTCTATATATGGCCTACTCCATGGCAAGCTGCACAATCTGAAGAGGTGTGTGTGTGTGTGTGTGTGAGGCCTTTTGTCTGTGTGTTAGAGAGTGTGTGAATGAGGGGTTTTGTCTGTGTACGTGTGTGTGAGTGTGTGTGTGAATGAGGGGTTTTGTCTGTGTACGTGTGTGTGAGTGTGTGTGTGAATGAGGGGGGTTGTCTGTGTACGTGTGTGTGAGTGAGTGTGTGTGTGAATGAGG
Organism: Oncorhynchus gorbuscha; assembly: GCF_021184085.1. Lineage (NCBI taxonomy): Eukaryota > Metazoa > Chordata > Actinopteri > Salmoniformes > Salmonidae > Oncorhynchus > Oncorhynchus gorbuscha. Next base: position 9,480,023 of record NC_060196.1, on the reverse strand, counting down.
GGTTTTGTCCATGTACGTGTGTGTGAGTGTGTGCGCTCACTGTTAATCTGTTCTGAACAAGTTGCAAACGTTAAGGGTGTTGAGGGTTTAAATATTCAAATCACAATTATAGTGAGGGAGTGTGAGAGGAGAAGCCTTTACCGAGCTGGAGGAGCTGTACACCAGCTGTCTCTCCATCTCTCCCTCCATCTGTCTCACTGCTCAGACCGCTCTCTCTCCCTCCGTCTGTCTCACTGCTCAGACCGCTCTCTCTCTCTCCGTCTGTCTCACTGCTCAGACCGCTCTCTCTCTCTCCGTCTGTCTCACTGCTCAGACCGCTCTCTCTCCCTCCGTCTGTCTCACTGCTCAGACCGCTCTCTCTCTCTCCGTCTGTCTCACTGCTCAGACCGCTCTCTCTCCCTCCGTCTGTCTCACTGCTCAGACCACTCTCTCTCCCTCCATCTGTCTCACTGCTCAGACCACTCTCTCTCTCTCCGTCTGTCTCACTGCTCAGACCGCTCTCTCTCCCTCCATCTGTCTCACTGCTCAGACCACTCTCTCTCTCTCCGTCTGTCTCACTGCTCAGACCACTCTCTCTCCCTCCATCTGTCTCACTGCTCAGACCACTCTCTCTCTCTCCATCTGTCTCACTGCTCAGACCACTCTCTCTCCCTCCATCTGTCTCACTGCTCAGACCACTCTCTCTCCCTCCATCTGTCTCACTGCTCAGACCACTCTCTCTCTCTCTCTCCATCTGTCTCACTGCTCAGACCACTCTCTCTCCCTCCATCTGTCTCACTGCTCAGACCGCTCTCTCTCCCTCCGTCTGTCTCACTGCTCAGACCGCTCTCTCTCCCTCCGTCTGTCTCACTGCTCAGACCACTCTCTCTGTCTGTCTCACTGCTCAGACTGCTCTCTCTGTCTGTCTCACTGCTCAGACCACTCTCTCTGTCTGTCTCACTGCTCAGACTGCTCTCTCTGTCTGTCTCACTGCTCAGACCACTCTCTCTGTCTGTCTCACAGCTCAGACCACTCTCTCTGTCTGTCTCACTGCTCAGACCGCTCTCTCTCTCTCCGTCTGTCTCACTGCTCAGACCGCTCTCTTTCCCTCCGTCTGTCTCACTGCTCAGACCACTCTCTCTGTCTGTCTCACTGCTCAGACCGCTCTCTCTGTCTGTCTCACTGCTCAGACCACTCTCTCTGTCTGTCTCACTGCTCAGACCGCTCTCTCTGTCTGTCTCACTGCTCAGACCACTCTCTCTGTCTGTCTCACTGCTCAGACCACTCTCTCTGTCTGTCTCACTGCTCAGACCACTCTCTCTGTCTGTCTCACTGCTCAGACCACTCTCTCTGTCTGTCTCACTGCTCAGACCACTCTCTCTGTCTGTCTCACTGCTCAGACCACTCTCTCTGTCTGTCTCACTGCTCAGACCACTCTCTCCATCTGTCTCACTGCTCAGACCACTCTCTCTCTCTCAGTCTTTCTCACTGCTCAGACCACTCTCTCTGTCTGTCTCACTGCTCAGACCACTCTCTCTGTCTGTCTCACTGCTCAGACCACTCTCTCTGTCTGTCTCACTGCTCAGACCACTCTCTCTGTCTGTCTCACTGCTCAGACCGCTCTCTCTGTCTGTCTCACTGCTCAGACCACTCTCTTTCCCTCAGTCTGTCTCACTGCTCAGACCACTCTCTCTGTCTGTCTCACTGCTCAGACCACTCTCTCTGTCTGTCTCACTGCTCAGACCGCTCTCTCTGTCTGTCTCACTGCTCAGACCACTCTCTTTCCCTCAGTCTGTCTCACTGCTCAGACCACTCTCTCCATCTGTCTCACTGCTCAGACCGCTCTCTCTGTCTGTCTCACTGCTCAGACCGCTCTCTCTGTCTGTCTCACTGCTCAGACCACTCTCTTTCCCTCAGTCTGTCTCACTGCTCAGACCACTCTCTTTCCCTCAGTCTGTCTCACTGCTCAGACCGCTCTCTTTCCCTCAGTCTGTCTCACTGCTCAGACCACTCTCTCTGTCTGTCTCACTGCTCAGACCGCTCTCCCTCCGTCTGTCTCACTGCTCAGACCACTCTCTTTCCCTCCGTCTGTCTCACTGCTCAGACCACTCTCTCTGTCTGTCTCACTGCTCAGACCGCTCTCTCTGTCTGTCTCACTGCTCAGACCGCTCTCTTTCCCTCAGTCTGTCTCACTGCTCAGACCGCTCTCTCTGTCTGTCTCACTGCTCAGACCGCTCTCCCTCCGTCTGTCTCACTGCTCAGACCGCTCTCTCTGTCTGTCTCACTGCTCAGACCACTCTCTTTCCCTCCGTCTGTCTCACTGCTCAGACCACTCTCTCTGTCTGTCTCACTGCTCAGACCACTCTCTCTCTCTCCGTCTGTCTCACTGCTCAGACCGCTCTCTCTCTCTCCGTCTGTCTCACTGCTCAGACCGCTCTCTCTCTCTCCGTCTGTCTCACTGCTCAGACCGCTCTCTCTCCCTCCGTCTGTCTCACTGCTCAGACCACTCTCTCTCCCTCCATCTGTCTCACTGCTCAGACCACTCTCTCTCTCTGTCTGTCTCACTGCTCAGACCGCTCTCTCTCTCTCCGTCTGTCTCACTGCTCAGACCGCTCTCTCTCTCTCCATCTGTCTCACTGCTCAGACCGCTCTCTCTGTCTGTCTCACTGCTCAGACCGCTCTCTCTCCCTCCATCTGTCTCACTGCTCAGACTGCTCTCTCTCTCTCCGTCTGTCTCACTGCTCAGACCGCTCTCTCTCTCTCTGTCTGTCTCACTGCTCAGACCACTCTCTCTCTCTCTGTCTGTCTCACTGCTCAGACCGCTCTCTCTCTCTCCGTCTGTCTCACTGCTCAGACCGCTCTCTCTCTCTCCGTCTGTCTCACTGCTCAGACCGCTCTCTCTCCCTCCGTCTGTCTCACTGCTCAGACCACTCTCTCTCCCTCCATCTGTCTCACTGCTCAGACCACTCTCTCTCTCTCTGTCTGTCTCACTGCTCAGACCGCTCTCTCTCTCTCCGTCTGTCTCACTGCTCAGACCGCTCTCTCTCTCTCCATCTGTCTCACTGCTCAGACCGCTCTCTCTGTCTGTCTCACTGCTCAGACCGCTCTCTCTCCCTCCATCTGTCTCACTGCTCAGACTGCTCTCTCTCTCTCACACAACCAATTAGCCTGAAGGACACACTACTGCACCTACCACCTTTCACTCCACAAGCAAGCACACACAGCCCACCTCCCTAACACCACCACCACACACACTCACGAACAAATGTATACGCACGAACACACACACACACACACACACACACACACACACACACACACACACACACACACACACACACACACACACACACACACACACACACACACACACACACACACACACACACACACACACACACACACACACACACACACACACACAACCTTACACTGCCAACTACAGCTACCTCCTTTTACAACCAGAGGAAAGGAGAGAAGAGAGGAGAGGAGAGAGGGGAGAGGCAGATAGGATGGCAAACCAACTCTGCACTTGTTCTACAAACAAGCAATAGAGGAGATAAGGAAGAAGAAAGAGAATGGGAGAGGCAGTTGTGGCAAAGAGAAATGGTGGCCATCTTTGTTCTAATGCTAACTATGAAAGAGTATGATTCTGTTTGCTCTTGGAGAATCTGCTTACCACTTTATCTGCCCTTCACATACGACAGAGAAGGACACAGAAAGAGTGAGAGGAAAAGATAGATAGAGAAAGAGAGAGAGGGACCAAGATAGAAGAGAGAGACTGGGGAGAGGAGAGGTCAGGCTCTTCAGTAATAGCTATTTATTTATATTTAGTGGTCGGTGAGATAACGCATGTTTTCTCATGAGGGTGTGTATACTATCTTCTGTAGGGGTTCTGTAGAGTTCACTCGTGGTCCTAATTAGCATGTGATAGGACCCGGCTAGCAAAGGGCCTTGTCACGTCTTGTTAGACCCGCAGCACTGTCCCCCCATCCCCATCCAGCAGGGGGACAAAGACACACACACACACACTTCGATGGGACAAAGAGACGACAAGCAGCTATACACACCTTCCAACACACACCCAGACGGACAGGGACTAGAGGAGTGGAGAGAGAGAGAGAAAGATGGAGAGAGTGAGAGAAAAGAGATATGGAGAGGAGGGTGGGCTAGGATCAGGGCAACAGGGCATAAGCTATTTATTTAGAAGCCATTTCTGGAGCAAAGGCTTATTAAACCCAGAGGTTAAAAAACATATGACAGTCTGACTCTACTATAATCATGTACACCAGAAGAGACGCCACATTACCGACAGTGCAGAGGTGGCCATGCTGGTCACTCTATAACAAAACAATATGATAAAGTGGGGCTCAAGGAGTGATACACACACACACATTGGGACCGACCCTGTTCAGGGTTACATTCTCTCCAGTGTGTCCTCATCAACCAGCAGGAAGTGTGTGTCGTCCTGCTAAACCAGGCATGGATGACATATGAGTTTGGGATCTGCGGTGGGGGGGGGGGGGGGGGGGGGGGTTAGCTAGCCGTGTGGACGTGCGTGTCCGGGTGTGTGTTCCGTGTTTGCGCGTATGCTAGCCAGATGTTAAGGTATTAGAACGACCATTAATTTCACTTAAGAGTTGATAGCAGGCTATGATGAGTCTGTTAGCATAATGGCTAGCTGTAGAGACAGCTTTGGCTAAACCTGCAATCAGTCAAAAGACTGTACACGACTGTGGTGAAGCTACACTAAATATAGCTGTGAAGACCTCACTTATATGGACGCTGTACTTATATGGAAGCTGTAGCGAACTGTTTGTGCAGCTTGAGTTGAGTCTTCTGTACTGCCGTTGGACCTACACATTTATAGATACAGAATCTGCTTGTAGGGTCCAAGGGCACACACTGATAATGATACATGTCAAACACACACACACACACACACACACACACACACACACACACACACACACACACACACACACACACACACACACACACACACACACACACACACACACACACACACACACACACACACACACCATTATTCCTTTGTATTCGTATGTCCGTGATGCGAGGGTCAAAATGAAGACAGATGGTGTAACTTCAGAGATGACTTCACCATGTTGAGGATAATATTATAGAGAGGAAGGAACATATCTATAATGCCACCATTATGGCGTGTGTGTGTGTGTGTGTGTGCGAGCATGCATGTGTGTGTGTGCGCATACACATTTGTGTGTGTGTGCGTGTGTGGGTGTGTGTGGGTGTGTGTCGTTATGATCAGACCGGTGCGTTGCAGAGCTCCTCCGAGCGATTCACTTTCCAATGATTCATGATTGAAGCAGGATCCTAATGTTCTCTGGTCTCAGTCTGTTACTACGGCTCAGATCCACCTGAATAACTACAGGAGCTTTATAAAACCCTTACAAACATGAAGTCGTTTTGACCAAATGAGACAATCCTTTCTAGGTTCCAGCATTGTGATATATAGTCGCAGCTGTTGGTGTCAGGTTGTAAAGAGTAAAGACAACGTGAGCTCACGGCCAATGACTGTGATGGTTGAGAAACCGAGGCAGCAGAACTGTAGGGACTGATTTGGTTCTTAAGAAGCGTTTAACCTTTAACCTTCCTCCGAGCGCACAAATGAACGCACGTACGCACACACAGCGAAAAACAAACACTGTAATCAACCACTTCCCACCGCAAATAACATGGGCAATTAGTCCATCATTGGTGGTTGTTACACACACACACACACAGAGGGTCTATGTACACACACACACACACACACACACACACACACACACACACACACACACACACACACACACACACACACACACACACACACACACACACACACACACACACACACACACACACACACACACACACACACACACACACACACGTAATGAGCCCAGCAGTAAGGGCCAGGTTGTTGCTACAGTGCTGTAGTAAATTGAACGTGTCCTTCAGGGGGATTGAGCTGTAGTGTTGACCCAGAGACTGGAGCTCAGAGAGACGGGTCATTAACATGGTGTAGTGACTGACCAGCACAGGACCTGTGAAAACACACTAGAACACACATTCTTACACATATGCAGACCAGACGCCCAAATAGACTGATTCTAAAACGCAGAACTGTTCACTTTTTCCAAACGCACACTCACACACTGACATTCTCCTTCGATCTAACATACATATACACATCCCCACAAACACCATTTTGTCCCTTTCCCTCGCTCTCTTCACACACTTGTTGTTGTTCCCTCGGTAGGGTTCGGGTTCTCTCCGTCTCTCTCTCTCTGTCTCTCTCTCCTCCCTCCCCCTCCCTCCATCCCTCGCTCTTTGTGTGAGGATTACCCAGGTTAAGAAACATAGACAATATGTTCCTACAGGATATCTTTGATATGCAGATATATGAAATACAGAAGAAAAACAAGTTATGGAGAAACGGTGTAACTCAAAAGCCGTTCACAACTGAACAGGAATAATGCTGAGGACTCAGGAAGAATGATGTTTTTGGGAGGGAATATTTGGGGTGGAAAGCTGAGAAATGATATGGGTTGATACATACTGGGAATGGGGCCCCGGGATGAACAGAAATGCTAATGCTAGTTCAGGCACAGTGTTCGGACCCAGCATGACGCCTCAGTCGCATTGGACTTAGGCCTGGGCCAAGCCGAGGAGAGGAAACTATCCCACCATCTCGGTCCCAGTGGACGACTCTGTCCATACAAATAGACCATCTGTCCAGAGACACACAGCTAAATACAAGTGGGCTTTGGGTATGAGGCATTGAGAAAAATAGATACTGATAGACTGCTAGAGTTATATATATGAGAGAGAGAGAGAAAGAGAGAGAGAGAGAGAGAGAGAGAGAGAGAGAGAGAGAGAGAGAGAGAGAGAGAGAGAGAGAGAGAGAGAGAGAGAGAGAGAGAGAGAGAGAGAGAGAGAGAGAGAGAGAGAGAGAGAGAGAGAGAGAGAGAGAGAGAGAGAGAGAGAGAGAGAGAGAGAGAGAGAGAGAGAGAGAGAGAGAGAGAGAGAGAGAGAGAGAGAGAGAGAGAGAGAGAGAGAGAGAGAGAGAGAGAGAGAGAGAGAGAGAGAGAGAGAGAGAGAGAGAGAGAGAGAGAGAGAGAGAGAGAGAGAGAGAGAGAGGGGGGGGGGGCAGAGAGAAACAAAGAGAAAGGAACAAGTCCAGATAATGATGTATGGTGTGGCCAAGAACAAAAGCCCTTGGCTCACGAAGCTGCTCAGATGTGGGCAAGAGTTCCTCTGTGAAACCTAGCCTCTGCTCTCTCACGCACACTAACTAACACACAGAAAACACACACACACACACTGTCACTAAATGGACAAGGGGCTTTTCTCAATAAGCTGCCATGCTGTTATCTGTACCGATTCGATTGGCACTAGCTGAGCAGCTTTTGTGTGTGTGTCTGTGTGTGTGTGTGTGTGTGTCATTGGGGAGGGGAACAGATAAATAAGAAGTGTGTCTGGTCTTAAATGACCTCTCTTGTTCTCTCTAGGGCCCTATAGCCTCTCTCATCAACTAATCCTGTAGACACGGACATAATACCCCTCACACACAACTACTGTCCAATCAACAGCTTTAGCAGATGTTGAATAGACCCTCCTGTCAGTTAGTAGACAGGTCTTACAGGTATGGTAAGGCCCTCATCTAGCACAGTTTCCAAGGTAAACGGGACTTAGTGTCAGTGTAAAAGTCTTAGAGATGACCCCTCAATCACTCACTCACTCACTCACTCACTCACCTCACTCACTCATCATAGAGCGAAGAGTGGGACGAGGACAGCGTGAGAGAGAGAGAGAGAGAGAGAGAGAGAGAGAGAGAGAGAGAGAGAGAGAGAGAGAGAGAGAGAGAGAGACAGAGACAGAGAGACAGAGACAGAGAGGGAGCGAGAGAGAGAGACCCCTCACGTTCACATCTCACGTCCTGCGGCATTGATGAGGATACAGAGGGGTGAGGCAGACAGAGAGAACAAAGGACAGCTAGTGTGCGTTTCTCAGGAGGGAGTTTAACAACACTATTACACGTGCTGTTAGTCAGCGCCTCGTCCTAACGCCACTTGTTTCTGGAACCGCAACATAGACAAATGACGTGTCCAGTTAGCCTGAGACTCTGTCATTTACTATCCTTAAAAACAGCCCACAGACTGATGTGCGTGTGTGTGTGTGTGTGGGGGTGTGTGTGTGTGTGTGTGTGTGTGTGTGTGTGTGTGTGTGTGTGTGTGTGTGTGTGTGTGTGTGTGTGTGTGTGTGTGTGTGTGTGTGTGTGTGTGTGTGTGTGTGTGTGTGTGTGTGTGTGTGTGTGTGTGTGTAAAAGGGAGATTTTCACACGTCGTGAAAACGTCAGAAGGAGAGAACAAGAAAATAAATCTTGGCAAAACAACTCCCCGAGTAACTGTTCAAATAAGTTACAAAGTGGAGAGAGAGGAATTGAGAATGAAAATGATGTCAGAATATTTTGGCCATCTCTCTCTCTCTCTCTCTCTCTCTCTCTCTCTCTCTCTCTCTCTCTCTCTCTCTCTCTCTCTCTCTCTCTCTCTCTCTCTCTCTCTCTCTCTCTCTCTCTCTCTCTCTCTCTCTCTCTCTCTCTCTCTCTCTCTCTCTCTCTCTCTCTCTCTCTCTCTCTCTCTCTCTCTCAACCCAAATCAATCCTTAAAGGGCAACATTTCCATGCTGTGCTGTTTTCCTCCTGTAGCTAGTCTCTTTCTTTACTTGGCCTAAACTCTGAAGCATTCACAGGCATACTTAGCGGGTGAATATAGTTAGCTTGTGGTCGCAATATTGCGGCGCTGCATTTTAACAGGTCATTATGAGGAAGGAGCGCTATTCTCGAGTGGGGTTGCGTGGGAGTGTGTGTGTGTGAGAGACAAAAGGAAGGATTTTCCATCCCTTCAAAGGCGTCCCAGTCGTCTCTCTCCTAGTTTTACGACCTCATGACATCACCCAGACCCTTCCTGAAGCCAAGACCAGCCACTGCTTGAGTGAGAGCGGCACACTCGTGGGTACACTAAAAAACACAATCCCATATGCATATTCCATTCACAATCACTTCATTTAGAGTGTGTGTGTGTGACAGAGTATGTGTGCATGTGTGTGTGACACTGAGTGTGTGTTTTCCCACCAGTCTCTCTAGGCAACGGCGCATTAGATTGACACAAAGCATCAGGGTAAATTAGCTGTGGCTCCGGCTATAACAACTAGCTGTGTATGTGTGTGTGTGTGTGTGTGTGTGTGTGTGTGTGTGTGTGTGTGTGTGTGTGTGTGTGTGTGTGTGTGTGTGTGTGTGTGTGTGTGTGTGTGTGTGTGTGTGTGTGTGTGTGTGTGTGTGTGTGTGTGTGTGTGTGTGTAGCTGTGTGCTTTGTCTTTGTGTCCCTAATGGGGCATGCTGGAAGATATTACTGTGTTGGTTAGGCCCCTAATCCTTCCCCACTGGCCCCAATCAGGGAGCACCAGCCCAACCTAGTACCCGCCTGTGTGCGTGTGTGTGTGCGTGTGCGTGTGCGTGTGTGTGTGTGTGTGTGTGTGTGTGTGTGTGTGTGTGTGTGTGTGTGTGTGTGTGTGTGTGTGTGTGTGTGTGTGTGTGTGACACCAGGCCTAGACCCTTCACTGCTGGATACACCAGACCCATAATTATTATGAACAGTGCATTAACGTAGTACGTGCATGTGTGTTTTGCCACGGAGAGAACCCTGTCGTCGAGGGAGGCAAGGCGGAAAAAAAACTGATGACGCCAATGTCTGCAGCCGGGGAATTCATCCATCACGTACGAGGGCTCGATTTAGAGGAAAACTGTTCCCAGGACAGTAGCAGGTGAGCAATAAATTACCCTTTCTATCTCTCTCTCTCTCTCTCCCTCTTACCCTTCACCTCTGTCTCTTCTTCTCTACCCTCCCATCCTCTCCTCTATCCCGATCTTTCTCTCACTCTCCCTTCCCCTGCACCTCTGTCTCTCCTCTCTCCCCCCGATCTTTCTCTCTCTCTCCCTTCCCCTGCACCTCTGTCTCTCCTTCTCTACCCTCGATCTGTCTCTCTCTCTCTCTCCTCCTGCACCTCTGTCTCTCCTTCTCTCCCCCCAATCTTTCTCTCTCTCTCTTTCGCTCCCTTGTTCCACACCCTGTCCCCATAATGAAATGTACATAGTAATAAGCCTGTCAATTAAGTATAGAATGCATAATGAATGGTTAGGGGGGAATACCGCAGAGAGAGAGAATTTAGGTGTGTGTGTGTGCGTGTGCCTAATCTACCTACCTGGCAGTAACAGTGCCTTAATTATGCTATCAGCCACATAGAAGGGGAGACCCCTGGGAGAATGGTATGATCCATGAGGTCACACTTAAGGTTATTCAAGTGGACTGTTGCATTTATAGGGACCTGGGGGGTTTGCTATTGCACTTGATAAGGGCAAACAGGGAACACTTGGAGGTGGAGAATAAGGGAAGACTGTAGATCTAAGACAGGGACACACACGCTCAAACATGGACATAGACACAGGGACAGCCACAAGAAGACATGTTAAACGTGGGCGGCTGTTAGGCACAGAGTTATTCACGTTACACTGTGGCTGGCACAGCTGGGCCTGGACTTCCCTTTTCCTTTGTTGTTGGTGTGTGTATGTTTTGATTGATGTCCTCTCTCCCTGGGCCGCAGTGGTTGGGCTCAGTGGGTGTGGAAACAGCTGTGCTCAGTGTGTGACAGTGTGTTAGTGTGTGTGTAAAGCCCATTGTCAACTGCACTCCGCCAAGTAGTCAGAGCTGGGTCCAGCCACGGTAGCACAAACAATGTGACATGCCATATTGTGTCGGCGCCAACAATGACACAAAATGAACCAGGTCTGGAAGAGACAGAGGACAGTGCTGTGCAGTGTAAGCTAAGCTAGCTGTACGCTGTGATGCTTGTATGATAAGCTAGCTATACTGTTCTGGTTGTGCTGTCTGAGCTAGCTGTACTGTGCTAAGCTAGCTGTGCTGTGTGAAATAGCTGTACTGTGCTAAGCTAGCTGTACTGTGCTAAGCTAGCTGTGCTGTGTGAGCTATCTGTACTGTGTGAACTAGCTGTGCTGTGTGAACTAGCTGTACTGTGCTAAGCTAGTTGGACTTTGCTGGTCTTAGCACATGGCTGTCCACTGTTGCGTTAAAGCCGCTCATCTCTGTTCGGTCTAGTAGCCTTGGTAACAGCTTTAAGAGGATGGGAGTGTTTTGTTG